>NC_056728.1:1535120953-1535220953 GCF_019279795.1 Protopterus annectens | reverse complement strand
TAAGCTGGTGAGCTTATTTATGATGCCCGAGTGGGGTATTGGGTCGAAGGCTTTTGCGAGGTCCAGGTAGGCTGTGTGGACTACCTTCCCTTCATCTATGGCCTTGGTGACTGTTTCAAAGAAGTCGACCAGGTTCAAGAGGCAAGATCTGCCCTTAACAAAGCCAAATTGGGTAGAATCCAGTGTTTGGAGGTTTTCAATGTCTTTGTTTATGAGTTCCATGATGATATGCTCCATAGCTTTGCAGACCAGGCTAGTCAGGCTTATAGGATGATAGTTTCCGGGGTCCATTGTGGCACCACCTTTGTGGAGTGGGACCACTGTTGCTGTATGGCATTCCTTGGGTACATATCCTGTAGTAAGGCTGAGATTGAACAGTGACTTTATGTGAGGGTTCAGTTCTTCTTGGAGCTCATGTAAGACGCAGCCCGGGATACCGTCTGGTCCCATTGATGCTGTGTTTTATGCTTTGGAGAGGGCAGCTCTCACCTGTGCATCTGTGATGTCAGGGAGGCTACACTCTGCTGGGATAGACATTTGCTCTTTTGGGGGGGAAGGGGGGGAGTTTGCACTGAACTTGTCTGCCAGGATGTTGGCAATGTCTGTGGGTTCAGTGTAATTTTTGTCATTTTGCACTAACTCAGAGCATATCTGGGAGTTGCCACCCAGGTTGCTGACATAACTAAAGAAGGCATTGTGATTATCTTTAGCGTCTTGTGCAATTTTTCTTTTGAAACTGGCCTTAGATGATTTTATGAGGGATCGTAGTTTCTTGCTAGTACTGATCAGAGATGCCTTCCCTTTTTGGGATTTTGCTCTATCATGTAGTAGCTTCCTCCTTCTGTTGTATAGCTTATTTATGGCTGGGGTCCACCAGACAGGTCTCCTGCCTTTGGAGGAGTGAGTCTTGGTTTTATTTGGGATAGCACGGTCCATGCATTCCTGTAGGTGTCCATAGAATGTGTTTGTAAAGGATTCTGTGGTTTGGGCCATATTTTCCACTGGCCTGGGGGCTTTGAAGGATTCCACCTCGGTTTTGAGAAGTGTGAAGTTTGATTTTGAGAAGTTCTTCACTGTGGTTTCCTTGGCTGGGGGTGGGGACTGGATATGGATGAGCAGTGAGATTAATTTATGGTCAGATCTTACCAATGAGGGGTATACCTCTGGTATGGAACATAGAGTCCCCATGTTGGTGATGATCAGGTCCAATATGTTTTCCCCTCTTGTGGGAGTGGTGACCAGTTGTTCCATAGCATTTGAGTTTATAAATTCTAGGAACCATTGGGCGAGGTTGTTGGGGCTTGAGTAGTGCTCCCAGTCTACGTTTGGGTAGTTGAAGTCACCCAATATGATGGTGTAGGAGAGACCTTCATATTCTCCAGTGTTCTCAGGAAAGCTGAGTGGGGTTCCTGAGTTTGGGAGGGTGGTCTGTAGCAGGCTACAAACTGAAAGGCAGTTTTTCCCACTGTTAGTTGCACATGGATGGTCTCTGATGCTTCGTGCAGTGCCACTAACCTAGAGGTGTGGATATCTTTGATAAATATGGATACTCCCCCTCCTTTTGTGGTTTGGTCTGAGTTTTGGGGCCAGAAAGCATGGTATGGGGTATAACCTGGTAGTGCTGGGGTGTTCTCGGGAGCCTTGAACCAGGTTTCTGTTACTGCACAGATATCGATATTCTCCATACTGAGGAGGGCCTCGAGTGCGTGTGTCTTGAGGTTTAGACTTCTGGTGTTGAGCAGCATTACCCTTAGTTTCTTTTTCCTTGTGTTGTCTATGGAGGTGGGTTTGTCTTTTGAGCCTTGCCTAAAAAAGGCACTATGGGGGTGGCAAGAGCCTTAGCCAGTATTTGAAAGCCCAGGGGTGACAGGTGCAAGCTGTCCCTAGAGAAGCAACGTGGCTTGTCGAGCATGTCATCCCAGGCTGACAGACACTGGATCCCCTATGAATGACACCAGTACTTTAGCCAATTGTTAAAATTGATCATTTTGTCTTTATAATGTGGCATCATTCTTGGTGAGGGTAAGATGCTACTCAAGGTCAAGGTCATACTCTGTGTTATGTGTTATATCAGAGGCACACCACCTGAAGTCCATCAGCACACATTTACACAGCAAAGAGCACATCCCAGTCCCAGCTTATTCCTTCCGGCCCTGCAAATCTTTATTCCCTGACACACAAAAGCTTTCACTGTTTTTTGTATCATTTTGAATTTGTCCTTCATCCATTATTGGGTATTATTCCCCATTATAAAACTATAACAGTGCTTTTATTTAATCAATACCATTGTCCCCATGACTTATTCAAGAACATTTTGCTTCTTCCAGCATTCCTTCATTCATGGATCAGTTCTAGCACATCCTTCATTATGTTTCCTTTTTTCTAGTAGAAAATACTTTGAAAGTGCCGACATATGGCAATATCAAACAATTCCCTCTGTGTCTTCTGCAACACAATTCACTACTGACTATTTGAAGTTCAGCTTCAAACCAGACCCTCTCCAACCTTCAAGACAATTAAAGCCATACCTGTGTTCTACGTGCAATCATCACAAATATATAGCAACTTACTCTGCCTATGATTTCTGCTGCTTCTCACCTGCTCTTCTTGCTATTCTGTATAAGACATCCATAACTTAGATGAACAGCATGGGTTACTTTGAACATGAAGATGCTTTCATTTAATTTTCATTTTATTTGCTTGGTTTAATTTGATAGTTCACCAATCATAATTAACTAGTTTCAGGCACAGCCCAAGTGATATAAATTATGCATAATACTAAAAGTAAGATTAGCAGACATGTATGTGTATATATATATATATATATATATATATATATATATATATATATATATATATATATATATCTATATATATATATATATATATATATATATATATATATATATATATATGGGTCTACTTTGTTTTGTTGAATCTCATTTCACTGAATTTCGTTTCACACCGACCAGATTGCAGAAAATACAAATAACAGAAAACTCATTTCACTGAATCTCATTTCACTGAACTGCAGTTAGTATATATGGGACTGTGTAGAGTACTGTAAGACACATAAAAGGTATATGCCCTTTTCCCTTGAAGTGTGATCCTGGAGTTAGTATATACAGTTAGGGGTGGTGTGGGGGGCACAGCCCACCCATTTATTTTGAATACATATTGTGTTCTGGAGAGAGTTAATCACTGGTGTTGTAACTATGCATGTCTATTGCTTAAAATTTATTGTTTTGAAGGTTTTGGTAAAATACAATATAAAACAAACAAGGTAGAGGGCTATGCCTCCCACACACCCCAATGTGGGGGGCTCTGCCCCCCACACCCCCCAACTATATATACTAACTTCAGGCTCGCACTAGAGGCGGAAAAGGGCATATACCTTTTACTTGCCTTACAGTACTCCACACAGTGCCATATACACTAACTGCAGTTCAGTGAAATAAAATTCCATGAAATGAGTTTTCAGTTATTTTCATTTTCAGTGATGTGATCGGGGTGAAATTAAATTCAGAGAAATGAGATTCAACAAAACAAAATAGACCCATATATATATATATATATATATATATATATATATATATATATATATATATATATATATCTGGGTTCACTTCAGATTATCGAGTTTCTGAAAACTCGAAACTCATATGGTGGAGGCCATATGATCGAGTTTTCAGAAACTCGAACATCTGAAGGGGGGTTAAATAAAGTGTGTGAGTGCCTTAGGTGAGGGATTCTGCAGAGGGGCAAGCCCTTTGCACCCCTGCCACTTAAATATATGAAGTCCGAGATTGTGCTACAGCAGGGAACAGGGAAAGCTCTCATTCCATAGTGTCCGCAGAAGTGCAGAATGGGAGATTTCCCTTTTCCTCACTGTAGCGCAGTCTTGGAGTTAGTATATTTAAGTAGGGGGGGTGCAGGGCCCCCCTGCAAAAATGTCTTTAAACGTGTTTTTTTATTATTTTCACTTCTGAATTTCTAAAAATTTATATATAAATATACACAGACATGAGCAGAAGCAGTAGATATATAGGTGAACATATGAAAAACAAAACAAAAAGAGAAGTCTGTTCCTGCCCCAATTTACACCGTTTGTGATGGAAATCACAGTAAGCACACAGAATATTAAAAGCAGGGAAATTAGTAGAAGATGCAGATGATAAGGTAAGTATACTGAAAGTAAAACAAAAAAAGAATCACTGTCATTTCAAGTCTTTTCTCTCTGTTCCTCTAATAATGTTTCTTTATGAGGTAAAAAGTGAAACTATATACTCAGAGAAAGCTAGAACAGAAAGCAACCATAAAATTCAGTTGGGCTGAATGTCTGAAGGAGTACTTGACAGAGAATGAGATAGGTGGTCCCATGAGGAGGCAGGAGCACTGGGTTTCTTTAACTGTATCGAGATGAGTGGATAAGAAGACACATCTCATTGATGTAGTGGGAATGACTGCTAAATATTAGGGGCTTAAATAGAAAATAAATCTTTTGTAAAATGAAGTTTAATACAGGGGATTTTGAGTATTGGGGCTGACTGAGGGTAGTTTCTAAGGTTGTAGAATGTATTTTTCTGTTAGTTTTGATGCTGGTAGTAAGCATGTCCCTCGACACGAGCTGTATTTAAGAGCGACTTAGCTTTGAAAAGTATAAGGCAACATTGTTCTGGAGGAGAAGAAATTGCAATGAAGTAGCAGACATTGTTGGTAATAGTTGGGATGGTGCCACACTGCATTAAAGAGCCTGTGCCACTGATAGGATGCCTCTGTTCTAGATGGTATATAGAAGGACCCATTTCCCTGTGGCAGATCTAATGAAAGACCACACTGTGATAAAGAGAGAGATTTTTTGCCTATAATAACAGGGAGATGATTTTACTCCTATCTTTTTTTAAATGTATTTATTTATTTAAGTATTTTCTTTTCAATGTGTAGTTGAAAGATAAGATTTTGGTCAAGGTAATTGAAGAAGGAGATTATTTCCATACTGTATTTTTTAGGTCTGAGATTTTTAAAAATTGTGACAAGAGGGAGCATGTTGTTGGTTTGGGAATAGCATGGATTCAGTTTTGGAGGGATCAAAAATTTCTTTGTGATTTATAAGCCAGTTGAAAAGTGAGATGAAGTCAGACTGAAGCTGTGCACTGAATATGTATAAGGCAGGGGGAGGATGCAAGTAAGACCGGTGGAAAGAGGAGCAGATCATGGGGAAGCTTAGTAATAAAAAGTGAGAATAGCAGAGGGGCAAAGATGGATCCTTCTGGGAATCCTTTGTGAAGCAAAGATCATTTACTAAATGAGGACATTTCTGTAGTTATAAAAAATCTGTTTGAGCAGAAGTCTGTGTGTCAGGGCAGTGTATCTGTATGATGCTGTTTGTCTTTGATTATCAAGGAAGAGATCAGTGAAATCAAAGGCCTCAGTGTGGACTACAGAGAATGCACCTCTGAAGTTGCCTTTTATCTGTTTCTGGATGTTAGACACCATAGTGTCAAGGGAACGAAGGTGATAATGCTACATATAGGGTTTATGACAAGCTTTTATCATGATGTCAAGAAATGCACTTTAACAACATAGCTTGTGACGTGAATCTTGGCATACATGTTGAGAACATAAAACAGACAGTTAAGATTAGAGACCTAATCATAATTCTTTGCAGTACATAGAGCTTTATTTCCTCATAAACTACCAGTTACAGAAAAAAATGAAAGTGTCAAAGTGCAAACGGTTTTACCATCTTTAAAAGCACTTAGTAAGCTCTGTCAAACAGACAATGGCATACATCTCAGCTTTTTTGGTTAAAATTTCTGGGGGTGGGTGCAAAGTGTCAAAATCATGGATAGTTTTCTTAAATATTTCTCTAACTGAGAAATTTAATAGAACAAGAGCATCAGCGTGCATTTTCCTGACAATAAGTAATGAAACTTTAATGATTGGGCCTATTGAGTGACTGCAATCCTTCACAATTTATGAGAAAATAAAACATGTTATGGGCCAGGTCAAGAACTTGAGACAAAACTGGAGACGTTCTGCATAAGGGACAGTTGAGAGGTACAATATTTAGAAATTAAGTGCACCTGTGGTAAAAGGTAAAATAACTTTTCAAGGTTGGTTACATCAAGTCTGCCTGTACCTTCTGGTCTCACATGGACTTATTCCACCAGGGCTGGGACCAATGAAGCCAATGTGAGTGTCCTGCTGGCATGGATTATTATTATTATTATTATTATTATTATTATTATTATTATTATTATTATTAATACTTACTCACTCACTCTCATCATTAGAAAGTGAGTGCCTGCTCTCTCTTTTTGACTACAGCCTTCCTCACAGTGCCAACAGCCTCTACCAATGATCATAAGCAGGGAACCCTCATGTGACAGGCTCCCTCCATATCCTCTTGGACAGGCTCACCCATCCTCCCTGTCACTCCATCAGCTGCTTAAGCCACTACTCATAATCAGGTCACCTGAGGCTTAATCAGGGTTTTTATCTCCCTAAGCCACTAGAGCAATGCTAAATTTTTTATTTATAAGTGTGGCAAATTAAATGTCTAACAGGTTTTAAAAACTGTTTTATCTCCTGAGGCTGTCCTTTGCTGGCCAGCGCTGTTTACTTCCAGTCCAGTCCATCATGGCATGAGGCCCAATCATAATTGTGCTTGTTTTGTTAAACACTCCTAAGTATTGTTACGATCAGGTCTAATGCTAGGCAGGCACTTAACAAGTTACCCTTTTCCTGATTTTGGAGCATAATCATGCCTCTCAGTCTACTACATAGTTAATTGTGTAAATAATTTTTTCAAGGATTTTACTTAAGATGGGAAGAATAAAAAAATTAAATGAAACTGGAACTTATTTTCATGATGGGTGTGATTTGGAACTGGTTTCATTACAGCAGCTTTTCAAATCAGAGATATGTTTCTTGAGTAGACAGAGGCTATAGAAGTGGGTTTGTGGAAGAGTGGGATGGTTTCCACAGTGTCAGAGAAAGATAGGGAGATGTCTGTGCTGATGTTTGCAAGAAGTGAATAGACTGCCTTAGATTTTATGTTTCTAAAACAGACTGAGATCATAATGGCAAGATAATTGTCTGAGGGAGGTTAACGCATTCTTTCAGGAAATATGAGCATGATAATTTAGTTTGTCTGCAATAAATAAAGTTTGAAGTGATACGGTCCTGAGATGTCTCACATGCTGTTGTTAAATTGTTTTCCATTCTGAACTGTTTGGCTTTATTAAGGTAATAGCTTAGTTTGTTTAGAGGAATATTTTATGTACGTACATAGGTTGTTTGGCAAGGTTACACAGAGATGTATATTTAGTTACTTTTTAATTGTGGAGTCTTGTTCCCTTTTATTTCAGTTTTCTCTGAGTTTAAGTAAATGCTTGTGTTCTATAGTGAGACAGTCAGTTTTATTGAGTTTGAATAGCCTTTCAATCATTGGAAAGAATATATCTTGAAGGGAGAGAAGGACTTGAATAAGTGAGCTGGCTGCTATACTGCGGTCCTTATTAATAAAAATGTGTGGCCAGCCAGAGAAGGACAGGAAGGATTTTAGTCTGGTGATATTGGTGATATGCTGAGGTCTGCAATATTATAGTATGGGAGAGTGTTTAATGGATAGGTTAGTAACATTAAACATGATTGGGTAGTGGTCACTGAATGAAGGAGATTGAATGCAGATGTTGTATAACTTTTAGGTATGTTATTGGTAATGAAAGTCTAGCAAGGAGTGAGTGGAAGAATTTAATACTGTTACATGAATATGAAAAAGACATACTTGTATGATGAAGGCAGTATCTGTTTTACATTTTCATGCAGTTTACTTAATATTTCACAAATCTATGTAATTACTACTCATTCACTCTTTTGTGTAAATAAAAACAAGACTGCAAAGTAAAATCAGTGGAAATAATAATACATAAAATAAAAAAAAACATAAAAAGGAACAAAACTGCTTAAGTAATTTGTGCCATGTCTGAATGAATACAGAATTAACCAGATGAAGAGCAAACAACTGAGAAATCTATGTACATTTTTGAAACACCTGAGAAACCTATATATATTTTTAAAACAATCACATGAAAAAAAAAACAATTAAAAGTGTAGTCATTAAAATATATTTCTCTATTGTATCAACCCTATTCCACTAAATATATAAATATAATTTAAATATATGCCATGAAAATGCTGTTAATTTCACTTGTTACTAGCTAAAACAATATCTGTGAAGAGTGTTAAGGGAATAATACAGCTATAACTATTTAAAGGCCTTAATTCTAAGACACTACTAATATTAATATTAATAATATTAATATTAATACCAATAATGATACTAAAAATACTAATAATAATAGTAAATACCAACCCTGGTGTCAAGAATAGACATGCTATTAAAGCCTGTTTTATAAGTGAAACTAGGAGGGGTACCTATTAGACTAGTCAAGTCTACATTTTTAATAACACTCTTCCTATTATTGGTAATAATCTTTATTTCGTCACTGTCTATTGAAGCTATAATAATTGAATAATTATATGTATTTGTAGTTTTATTGTTTATTTTAATAATCTTATTCATACTTGTGTATAATATAAATTAGGCATGTGATTGTCATTTTTCTTGATCAATATTCCATTAAGAAATCATTAATTATATCAAAACTATTCCCACTTTCTTGAAGCATATTCCTTAAAGTGTCTATTTCTATTTTGAAATCTTCCCAATCATATCTCAGACATGAAGCTGTAATTAATTTGCTTTTTACAACATTTCTATCCATGAAGACATGGTGACGAGTAGAGACATATAATATATACATATATATATATATATATATATATATATATATTGATATATGTGTGTGTATCTTTTTCTTCTTCTTTCGGCTTTTCCCAGTTAGACAAAACAACACATTCTGCATATGTTGTGGGATTACCTGGAGTTGAGTAAACCGACAGCAAGTGTTTTGGGGAGGGGGCAAGCCCTCCTGCACCCATCCATGTGGTGGAGTGCTTTGCCCCTCCCAATAACATATACCAACTCCAAGATTGCACAATCCCCAGGGAAAGGAAATATTCCCCTACTTATGGATTGTCAGTCTCACACACCTGTCAACTCCTGTCTGTGTCGACCATTTGTGATACAATTATGATGATCTAATAATACTAAGCTCAGTCCAGTGGCTGCTGGCCCAACTCACTCTATATCAAATTCCACTACAATTATGCCCCACAATGAACCATGACTCCCTAGCCTTATAAGAAATCCATTGAAACGCATTTCTCCAAATAACCCAGGTGTATACATCAACTGTTGGATCCTCTCCACAAAACAACAACATACTTAGAATAAGAGTGCCCCACAGAAAAACAACATCCAAAGCAAAGTCTGAGTCAATCCTCCAAACTTTCTTTGTTCACTGTATAGCCAACCCAACCCCCTTTAACCACTATCTCACCCCTAATCACTCGCAATCATGTATCTCCATCACCTAGCAACTTGCACCAAGCACAGGTTAATATCCTCTAGGTGTTTAAACAGAATGCACACAGCCTTTGCAACAAATCACTGAAATGTCCACATGGATAGCCACCCTCTTTTCAAACATTCTAGTAATTACTGCAGCATGGCAAAAGACCCATGTCAAAGCTGAAGGAGTCTTTCCACAAAGCTACAGTTTAATCTGAACTGATAGGAACTTCAAATGTGCAAGAGGTGTGACCATAATATTTGTAAGTAGCTTACACTGTAGAAATACTCTATTACCACAATGTAAGATAACTGAAGTACTTATAACAATCAAAAAAAACTATCTCCCACAAAAGCATGCATACCTTAGGCATCTGCATAACACCATTTAACAGCTTTTCTAGAACAAAAAATAAACTGTCCTGGTTAACATCCAATACACAGCAAGAACCATCATACTAGGTGATCTTAATATTGACTAGACCAAGGTAATCACAAAGACTCCCTTGCTAAATATTAATTTATTCAGGCTAACACAGCACATTAATGACCCGACCAGACATAACACAATTTAGAAAAATGAAAAACAAACATTGTAAAGTAGTTAATAGGCACTAACCTACAACGAATAACACACATTGTTATTTTTATCGATTCCTTATGTGGTCACTTTCCAGTCGGCATCATTTGGGATCACAATAAATGCCAAAAAAAAATGATAGAATCCAAACAAACTTTCACACTAAAGCATTGCAACTGGATACCTCTAAACCTCACTCTACTTAAAGAACTTGAGAGATATTTTAATTGCACCTTTTTATTATTCTTAATAAACAAGCTCATATTTGAAAAAAAAGAATTAAAGCAATTCTTGTACTTTTTCTAACACAAACAAAAAAGGACCAATGAGAAATAGAAATATTGTGAAGACAACAAAAAGACAAGCCACCCTGCAGCCTCCAAAGAAAGCAAAAATTAAGAAACCTAAGCAAAAGAGAATATTTTTAGATGACAAAAAATATTCTGCCAACCTCCTACTTAACATGGCTTCTATCCACAAAATAAAACAAAGATAATCTTGACATCATTGTTAAATGTCATCTTCCAAAAAATAAGGAAGATAACTAGACGGTGCTTTGTTCCTGCACCTGTCCAAAGCATTTAATTTAGTATTACATTCATTACTGATCACTAGACCTCTGACCATTTGCCTAAACTCAGCACAAATACCTGTTTCAGCAAGTAACTTAACAATAGGATCCAGTGTGTTAAAAAGTAGGATACACATTCTGTAAAGGCCTTAATTTAGATTCTCTACTGCTCAGCATATTCATCAACTGCACATACCTGCATGTAAAACAAACCACCATCATACAGTAAATGGATGACTCAACCTCAGCCTCTCAAAATTCCAGATTACTGCACAGAAATCCTTTAAGTCCATTAAAATCTGTCTAGATGAATAACAGTTACTATGAAATGCTTTTGTTGTTGTCTTTCGGCTTTTCCTGGTTAGGGGTCGCCACAGCGGAACTCCGGTCCACTAATGATTGGCAGTAGATTTTCACGAACGCCGAGGTGCCAGCTCGACGTTCAACCTTAAACGAAGGCACACCCATTTACGCATGTCTTTTGAACGCCCATCCAACCACAGGGAGGACATGCAGACTCCACACAGAAGGCACTCCCCGCACTCCAACCAAGAATCGAACGGGAGAATCTCTTGCTGTGAGGCAACAATGCTACCGCTGCACCACCACGGAAGTTCCTATGAAATGCTAACAAACTAAATTAATCCTATTTACCAAGAAGTCATACACAGCAGGAAAAAAGTTATTATCATCATATCCTCCAATGGTACCAAAATAGAAGAAGTTTTCCACACCAAACCTCTTAGTGTCATTATTGGTATAAATCTGAAGTTTAACTAACAGGTACAGTACAAAAAAGCCACAAGTTAGGCTTATTATATATAGAAAAAAGCCTCAAATCAAAACTCTAACATTACAGCCAACTCCTTTCTACTACCAGGCCTACTATATGCTTCCCCCATACCACTAGCTTAAAGTTTGCCTACTTTTCTAAGTTTGAGCAGAGTTACAGTAAGATTGCTAAGATTGCTTCTTATACACCAGATAGATCTAATCCCTGCACTGTTCTTTGGAAACACATCTGGCTAGAAGCTCAAAACCTGATTGCCTATATTCAACTAAAATAACTTCCACAATATTATACATATCATCTAAAGTCCATCCATCACCAATATTCTACAGTAGTGCACTCCAGTTACAGACATAACATCCACAGACAAACATCTAGCCCTCACACAAAAACTGCATAACCCACAAAATGAATCTCAATTCTCAATGTACTTACCAAACTTTGAATAATATACCTTCTGCAAATAAAAAAACAAACAAAAAAAAAAATTCACATTTAAAGCAAACCTGAAAATACATTTACAGAGTATCTAACTATGTAGTTGCTCTTCTCTACCAGGACAACCATCTAGCACTGTCCTCCAATGAAACCTCCAACACAGGCAAAATAAACTAGAACTAGATGTGTCCTCACTGTAGGCCATGCATCGTAACCATGGTACTGCACTACTTAGCTCAAAGTGTTCTTAACATTACTAAGCTTTTACTGCAAACCTCTTACACATTATTCTGCACATATGCAAACTACTGCAGAGGAATGAAAGTTCTGTATTCCTCTTGTACAACAAAATGCATGTATGTATATTTATTGTATGTAAACCGACACACTACCTATTCTTGAGGCTGTGTAATTTACATGATTCTAAATGAATCTTTGTACTAGCTCTAAATGCATTCACACAATTACAATATGTTCATAGCTACTTACAGCCTTCACCCTACTGTATTAATGCATGGCTATGCAAAAGCACCTGTCACACACTGGTTTCAGTATTGTATTGAATATATGTATGAAGCTTGCCATCATGTGATCATTATACTAGCTATATGTGCGTGGAGCTTTTCTCCTGGGCCTCCATTGAAAAGGGGTATTTACTCAGACATTCTCAATCAACAAAAGCAAATGAGCAAACAAGCAAACAACATAAATAAGTAAATAAATAAACATTAGGAAATGTGGGATCTACTGAAACCACGTTGTAAAAGCCCATTTCAAGACTCTAGGAAAATGCACCTACTATCTCTCGAGTCATATAACTTAACCCCTTCATCTCCTTCTTCTACCTGCATACATTGCACTGACTCTTTTTTGATTGTGATTCTTTCAGGATTCTCTGATGTTAGTCTATAATGCATGTATATATTGTGTTTTTTCAGTCACTCTCTGTATATAATTTAATTTATCTATTGCCTCTATACCCTCAAGCCAACTATGATCTTCACTTTGTGTATAACATATGTATATACTGCATTTTGCCATTCTCTCTGCATAAAATGTCATGTATCTAGTGTGTTTTCCCTGGGCACAAACTGAAATGGGTCCAGTGGTATCAGTGCTCTACCCCTTTTAACAAATTCAGAATTAAATAAAAGTAAAATAAGATGCTTTGTAAAGATATGCAAAACAATTCCAAAAGACTGTGAGCAAAACAAAACTCATGAAATGCCTTTCAGTTTTAATGACTTCATTCCATTTTCATAAAGTGCAATGTTTGTTTAACATATGCATTTTTTTATATTAAGTGTTATAGAACAAAAAGTTGATAATCTCTGTTGTATTATTTGTGATGCCACTTTTCCAACACATCATTCAGATTTGGATACTCTGTTTGACAACATTAAGAGATTTGATTTAACTATTAAGAATCTGATGATTAAGACATATGCAGAGTTTAAAGTCCATGGAATCATCTAATGAAGGTATAGAACATGACCTTCCATACCTAACTAGTTATAGTAAGATCAAGACTTCCTCAGTTATCAATAAGATAAAGAAATATTAAGTAGCCAATGAGAAGATCTAAGTAGAAAAAATGATGATGAACTGGGGGGGGGGTGCTTAACAAACTAGGAGAGACTGAGATTTTGGATGCAGATCTTCAAGGAGAATAACAATAACCATAGGTTCATAGGTAAGTACTAGGCTATCTGCCCAAGGGCATTTACAAGCCTAGCCAGAGTGTGTTGGCTTTCACCATTCCCTTAGATTAGTTCCCTGTGACTCTGACTAGCAGAGCCATTAGTTTCCTGCGCCTCTGTCCAACAGAGCCACTGCTGTGATCCCCAGGGCAAACTTTCTGTTTCCCATCCACCCATCAAGGTTTCTCTTGAAGAGTGCTAGTGAGGGGCTCTGCCTGATGTATACTGGGATTTTGTTCCAAAGCATGAGGAGTCTCTGGTCAGGAATCTATCCCTCCAGCACATCCTATTTAACGTTGTGGTAAGGTTTATATCCCTAGAGCATGTGACTCTCAGGGATTAGGTTTTTTTTAGGTGGAGCATATCCATCAGTTCTGGGTTGGACATGGCCTTTTATGTCAGGCAGAGATCACCTCTGAGTAAGCAGTATGCAACTGAGTACAGCTGGAGTTTCTTTAGTCTGGCTGCATAGGTCATTTGTTTGAGATCAGTAATCCTCTTGGTGATGTACTTCTGTGGCCTTTTCAGCTATTGCAGGTATCTAGTAAGGTACATCCCAAATGGGTGTTGTATTCTATAATCTGTCTAATAAGTGATGAGTAGAGAGGCACAATAACCTCCTTTGATCTGGATGCGAACCCTTTTGAGATTAGCTGGGCCATATAGAAGGATTTTCTAAACACCTTGGCAATATGATTATCAAAGAGAGATTACTATCTACTTCGGTCCCCAGATCCCTTATTACTTTTTCTGTATTTAGGGGACTACCACCTATGTGGTAGTTCGCGGGTACTTTGTTTTTTCCAAAGGGGATGACTATGCACTTTTTGGCATTCAGCTTGAGGCCATGATATTGACACCAGGTAACTGTCTCAGTGAGACCCTTCTGGAGGGTGTCTGTATCAGCTGGAGAATCAATTATGGCCCCTAGTTTGCAGTTGTCTCCGAACTTGGTCAGCCAAAGTCTTCCTGTGCTTACTTGTACCTCTGAGAAGTATATATCGAACATGAGGGGTCCTAGGACTGAGCCCTGGGGGATGCCACTTATAACTGGTTTAGAATTGGACCTAGAGACTGCAACTCTCACTGTGTGGGTTCTGTCCATGAGCCAATTTGCAACCCAGCTCGTGATGTAGGGGTTAATGTTCAGGTTGGTGAGTTTGTCTATAATACCAGAGTGGGGAAGGGTGTCAAAAGCATTTGCGAGGTCTAGGTAGGCTGTGTGGACCTCCTTACTCTCATCTAATGCCTTAGTAACTGTCTCAAAGAAGTCCACCAGGTTTAGGAGGCATGATCTGCCCTTAACAAAGCCAAACTGGCCAAAGTTTGGAGGTTCCCAATGTCTCTTTTAATGAGTTCCATGATGATGCGCTCCATAGCCTTGCAGACCAGGCTAGAGAATATTATATTCATAAACTAGCAGAAGGAATTCTTGAAACAAGCCAACACAGGGATGGAGAAAGAAGATTTTGCCAATGGGAATAACTGCAATTCGGGATACAGAGAGTAGGCAAGAGGGGTTTGTAATTTACTGGCGTAAACTGGCAAAGGAGAAAACAACTACAGAGGGAAAGGTAAGAGAATACTAAGAGGCCAAGAATTAATTTGGACTGCAGTCTAGAGATTGCCTTCCCTCTCAAGGACTGATATCAGAGTATAGTCAAAGAGAAAAAAAATACAGAAATCCTTAGTGAAAGGCCAGAACTAGTAGAGTTTTTAGTAAGATCTGGCAGAGAAGCTGGTATTAAAAAGTGATAATTAGAATGACATATAAAATATTGCATGGTAACTATAGGAATCAATCATAGGAGGTTAGAAAGGAATGGGGAGAGACATCGGATATGCAATTCACAAAAAAATGGGGTATATATGTATGGCTTCCAAATATGAACAAAGTCTAGATGATTTACGATCTTTGCCTGGAGGTATTTATATACTTACTTTTTTATTCTCAAGGCAGACTCCAAAGAATTTTTTTCTCAGTAGATTGCAAATGTTGGCAATATGATGGGGAAGAAAGAGACAATTGGGAACATAATTTTTGGGACTGTAATGAGTTGGCAGACTTTAAAATTTCCCTGCAGACTACTATAACAGAAATAATGGGAATTCTACTGGTGTAACTAAGGAGATGATTTTTTGAGCTATGATACAGAATTGAAATTTCTTAAACTTAGTAAGGCCTTGCTGAGTTTAATTCTGGGGCCTGCCAAAAAAAAAAAACTGTTACTATAAAACAGAAGCCAGTGTCGAAAGCAACTGTACTAGAAGTAGTGAATATATCAACAGAGATAAAATAACTGGATATGGGATCTTTAGAAAGTGATAGATGCAAATTGCAAAGAAAAAATGGGGAATTGTGGGAACAATACATGCAAAATAATGTTTTGGAGTAGAAATGAGGTTTAAGCAATGGCAGGAATTCTTTTTAATGTTTGACTGACAATGACTGGATAGATCATCAGTGTTGTATAATGTTTGCAATTAAAATATGCCAATAAGGTTTATTTTCATTTAAATAAATGTATGATTGTCTATGTCACAAGTGATAATTTAATAAACATGTTTCTTTTTTAAAAAAAAAATTCAGTGTAGAAAAAAACTCCAGAAAATATGTTGGTTCTGGTTGCTCTCTGATGCTCCAGTTTACTGACAGAGAAGACAGAAAATATTTTAAAATTGTATCTGGACTGCAATTTCATCTCATCATGGATTTATCTTCTGCAAGCGATAACAGATGCATCTACGAAGAAAAAAAATGTGCAATGGAGTTCTTTGAGGCCAAACCAAACAACGGAGAGATATTTTGAAAACTGAACATTTTACAAAAAGAAATTTTGAAAGAAAGTTAATCTGCAGTTACAAGATAATTCATTTAAGCTGTTGTGTTTTTGTTATATTGTAATATTGAACAATGAGTACTGAGTAAAGAAGTTTCCTTAATTCCTTCTACAGAAGCTAGTTTAGTGCAGACTGTTCTAGACTTTATATGTTTGCAATGAGCCTAGTTATTTTGCTTAATACTGAAAAATTATTTATGGAAGCAAAAATGAATCTGATAAATGAGAAGGGTAAGAAGGGAAATGTTTAGTGCGTTATATAATATCATTTCTTAAGGAGCCAAATCCATATTGTTTCAAGATGGATCCTGACAGATTAGACCTGTCTTGGTATTTAATAAGTGCCAGCATGAATAGTTCAAGCATTGAAAATCGGAAGTTATGCCTAATAAAAATTCACAGATAGGGGGTCTACAGATTTCTAGGTGATAAAACAATTAATTAGTATTTAATTCTGATTGGTCAGGGGCTATAGCCTGATAGATAAAATGTTTGTTCATAAGATTTTACAGTACAAAAATATGACAGTTTCTGATATTTGGGGAGACAAGACCCTGACTGCTAAGTCTCCCATATATGTATGTTCACTTATGATACAGGATATCATTCTACCCTGCTGAACTGTGTTGCATGAAGTTATTTTTGATCATAACAGTTTGGTGCCACAATGTCAAATTTTGAGCTGTCTGTGAGTTTCTGCAGCAGAAATATGTGGCCCATATTTGACAAGTTTTCTGTTAGGTGCTTTTCTGGTGTGTCAGCTCACAGCAGTGGTTGCCCAACTTCATCAGAGTCTTAAATCTCTATAGGTAAGTCTACTTACATGTTTTTTAGTCAATTAAGTAATTAATGTATGAGAGTGGATCATTGTATGAGAGCAGGTTAAATTATATGCATGTATGACAGTGGGTTATATTATATACTTGTAAGAGAGTGGGTTATATTATGAATGTATGAATTCAATTAAACACCACAACACAGGACACCAAAACTTTGTAGGATTAGCGCTTTCGTTTATGCTGATTAGATAAACTTCATCAGATACAAACAAAAGGGAAACAGTCATTTATATATACAAAAAAACATGACATCACATCCTGTCAATCAAGAATATAAAAAATGTATATATATATATAAAGAATAAATATATATTGAAATGTATTAAAATTATGTAAATGTATATATATGTATATATGTACTTATTAAATTAATATATACATAGTTATCTAAAAAAAATTTACAGAAATCTAACGAAATAATGCCTTCAGTTTCAACAGGCTCATAATGGAAACTGTGTCATTAAGTCCAGGAAACACAGAAGCATTCAGCCTAAGCTGCCACATAAGTTCCTTTTCCTCTAAATATAAGGAAACAGGTCCCCCTCTCCCACTTTCCAAAACTCTTTCTATCACTAAAAATTTAAATTCATGATGTGGGAAGTCTGATACATGCCTAGCCAAAGCATTTGTTAAATTTAATTTTGCTATAGCATGTATATGTTCATATATTCTACATTTTACCATTCTATCAGTCTTCCCTATGTAATATGCAGAGCATTGATTACATAGGGCTAAATAGACTACACTTTTGCTATTACAATTAAATTTATCTTTTAAATAGAATTTACATCCATTAATTTCAAAATATTCGGAGACACAAATGTATTTACACATATTACAAGCCCCACACTTGACCATTCCACAATAATGTCTATAAGTGTTTTTCTGTTTAAATTCCAAAATGTTCTTTAGATTTCTCCCTTTTCTAAAGGTGACATTAGGTGTCAGTCCCAAGATGTCTTTCAAAGAGATATCGTCCAATAAAAAGGACCAATTTTTAATGATGATTGTTTTTATGTTAAGGGCATTCTGTGAAAATGTGGTAATAAAATTAGTGCCTATAAAGTCCTTATCAGATCCACCTATATCTGAACTGGATGATTCAATGGATGTACAACTTGAAGTATTTAGTTTACTGGAATCTAAACAAGTACTCAATGAATCAGTAACTGCATCCATCCCATATTTTAGGATTGGTGAAAATATTCCTTGCTCTCTTTTAAATGATACTTCTCTCGTAAGATCATTAATGAGAGCGGATGGATATCCCCTATTCAAGAACATGTTATACAATATTCTTTATCTAATCAGCATAAACGAAAGCGCTAATCCTACAAAGTTTTGGTGTCCTGTGTCGTGGTGTTTAATTGAATTCATTGGTTTTTACTTTTTTCGTGTTTTCTTGATATTATGAATGTATGACAGATTAAATATTTGCATGAGAGCAGGTTATGTTATATACTTTTATGAGATCAGGTTATATTATAAACTTGTATCAGAGCAGGTTATATTATATACTTGTAAGAGAGTGGGTTATATTATATTATATACTTGCATGACAGTGGGTTTCACTATATATGTATATGAGTGGGTTCTGTTATGTACTTTTACCATACACGAATAGCTAATATTTCTATTGCATTGTGATTACAAAGAGTGCAAGCCTGGGGATATTAAAAGAGATGGAGTTTGGAAGGTTGGCTAGACATATGCTTAATAAGTATGGATGAGACATCTGTAATTATCTGATGATGAAACATTCCTAATGCAATTTTAGCAAATCTTAAAAAGAAATTCAACCAAAAGAAAATAAATTGCCTGCCTCTTGTTGGTCAGCATTTAATGATTGGCAACAAGTATCAAAGTGTAAGGAAAAGGAATCTGTAATTATAAGTTTAAGAAAATAATTCTACTAGAATAAAATCACAGCTGCAGGTAGCTAATAGAAAAGTTAATGTACTACAGAAATGTGCAGGAGATAATTCATATGGTAACTGGGGACTTTACCCTTTAATGATGTAAAAACAGGTTTAATACAGCAAGGCTTTCGAGATAAAACTCTTCCTCAGTGCTTAATACAGCAATGATATACATGCTTTCTTTTATAAATCACAAAAAGACATTCCGACCAATCAGAACACAGCCATAATACATTAATCAATCAGTTAATGCAATAACGCAATAATATTGCTCATGACTGATTTGTGTTGGACCTCTTGCTGGGTGGTGTCCAGTTGTTCTTTTTGGACTTTACCCTTTAAAACAGTTAGAAAACTTTAAGATAAATCAACCTGCTTCTATTGATGAAAACCGGACCGGAATTCCTTCAGTTCCCTTTCCCCCTTATGACCCTTCTGCTTCTTATGAAGTAGCTAGCCCTCCATCTCTGGGACAGCAAGCAGTAGAAGACTGGCTTGAAGATAGTCCCTTTATTATTTCCCCTGACGCTTCTCAAGTCACTTTTAGTACTTCAGCCCACCCTGAAGATTTTGTTTATGACACTAGTTTCTCTTAACAGTGACAGAAACATGCTGTTTGAAAAGCTGATCAAATGTTAATGAGAACAGCAAACAAACATAGACAGTTTTATCCAAAACACAAACAAATAGCTGAGACAAAACATATATGCAAACTGAAACGATTTGGTAATTAAAGCACCTCCGTTAACAAAGCAACTACTTTTAGGAAATTTAAAATGTTAATCACACAATTTCCAGTAATCATTGATGGAGAAGAATACAGGTGAAAATCATCTCCCAAGCAAATTTCTGAGGATGCATCATTTTCTGATTTATCCTTTGATGATGACACCCCCACAATCAACACACTATCTGATACTCAAATACACCCTGTGACAGTGGTACCTATCCCTTTAGCAGCCCAAGACAGTGATGTCAGGCCTACTATAAGAATTGTCTATCCGTAGACTGCAGTAGATTTTCAAACTATTATAGAGTCTCTCCCTCCCATTTGAACACATTCTTTTTTTTTAATTTTCTTAACAAGAATAAGAATTTCTAAACAGTATGTTAACCATAAAACACAGCAAATATTAACTATGCACTTACACTTAATTTTTCTGGGTATTAAAAAGCGTGACCACACATAGTAACATATTAAATAAGAATTGATGAACAACATACACTAAAAAATGCTATACGGTTACTACACTAATTGACTTGAATCAGAGGAATTTGATGTAGGTTACTTTACTTTGAGTTAGATAAAATTCACTTTTATAGTATGCAGCGTTAAGTGGCTAGGGATTTGAGTACAAATATCCAAACCAGCATTTTAAGATATTCAAGGTCTCCTTTCAAAATTGTCATGTAGCAAGTGACTCCAGGAGCCATCTGCATTTAGATTCAGCACGTTGTCGCCTCTTAGAGAAGAGTCTGAAGCTGTTTGGGTTTCAGGAGAGGTAGTCATCATAGTGAAGAGTACACCTCACTTATATAACCATGTCTTAGCCTACATGATGTTTCTCAAGCCAAGGCTATGCAGGCTCTGGTTACTGCTTGCACCTGTAGCACACAAAATAAATCCTCTGGTTATAAATGCTTTGGGAATGAGGAATACCCTACCCAAGTAAAGGATTTGGCACAGTGCAAATTTAACTTAAGTACAGGAGACATCCAGATATTGACTTTTTCCCATAGGGAGTAAACCAAAGGGCACCTCCAGAACTTGTGGATAAGATCAGGGGGAGACTGGTCACATGCTTGGCAGCTAGCAAATTTCAGACGTCCTTTCTCTATTCCTCTATCTGGATCCCTGTAGCTATTATGAATAAAGAATTTTAGCTTTTCATATACATAAGGAATTTGCCTTAAAGATTTTTAGATTATTGCAAAGCAAGTGCATATAACGTACTGTGATCTCAAGGTCCACAGACTTAATCCATGCAATAATCATGATTCTCAAATTTTCCCTAATTTCTGCTTGCAATAGTTTATAAATATTAAATGTTTTTGCATGTGAACAAATAAGGTGGAAGATTGATAATGGGTTGATAGACCCACAGAGGAGTTGGTGCTTCTAAAATATGCTTGGCATATTATGATCTAAGAATCATATTTGTTATACTTAAGCAATTCTAGAAATCTGACCAGGATAAGGCCCCTTTAATCCTGAGTTCATCGAATGAACTCAACACTCATTTTCCTTCCACTATGGTGGTTAGATCCACAAGTCACTGAAACCCACACTTCTCCCAAGTAGGAAAGGCTGCCAGCTTCTCAACTTAAATGAAAAGGGGATCCCCCAAAAGTGAGATGGCTGACCTCCAAATCTTGGATAAGTGACGATGTTTGGTTAAGCATCAAATGGTCACATATGTCATTGATATAGTATGCCAATGTTTAATGTGTTTAGTTAAGGTTTCATGGTATCAGCTTAATCCTGAAAGTGAATGTGATTTTATGATCTTCATCTCAGTTAACAAAATCTGATGAGAAAATCACATCTGATCGAAAGAAGAAGCAAAGTGTGAGAGCTTTAACTTATACTCTCCAGACTGAACAAGCTGGAAGGTGCAGTTTGAATCAACTTGTTCACTGTCATCCATCCATTATCACCGATAAAGGCTGCTAGAAGCTTGCTTAGCTTATGTTACGATATGTTTGAGGAGGGAGGTACTTCAGGACATAAAATATCAAGGGGTACATCATCTTAACTATGGTAATATGGCTTATCAATGAGAGGTGCAAAGGATGCAGGAGTGTACCCATACAAAGAATTTATCCCAAACGTGCTGCGGATTTCATTTAAACATTTCAGATATTTCAGAGGATAATGTGATGCTTAAATACTTCATCCATTAAAGAGGAATGTGGGGTAGATACTTTAAGAATTTTGGCTGCATCGCTGATAGGGTAGAATTCTGTTTTGTCTGCATTAATCCTCAATCCTGAGCATTCACTAAATGTTTCAATAAACTGTTGTATAGCTGGGAAGTCTTTCAGTAGGTTCTCTGTGATGACCATGCAGTCATCAGTGAACATCAGAAATGGTGTGATATTATGAAGTGAACAGACAGAAATTGTGGTTCCAGAACTTAGAAGTCTGTGCAGTGGTTCAACAGCCAATAAGGACAAAGCAGAGGAAATGGGCAGCCATGTCTGCATCCCTGTGTTAATGGAAATGGGGAAGACAAGATGTCATTGGTTAGTAACTTCACCACAGAGTTAAGGCAGAAGGCTCAAATTGATCCAATAAAGGTGTTAAAAATGCAAAGGACTGTAAAACTGTTGATAGATGTGACCACTTAATAGAGTCAAATGCCTTCTTAAAGTTGATAAATAAAGGCAAAGCCAATTCATGGTCATATTTCAGCCCTTGAAAATATAAGAGTTCTTAAGTGGTCCAAATTACTTCTTCCTTTAACAAATTCCACTTGGGTGGTTACAATTATATCAGGGAGTATATTGCAAAGTCTTAAGTTTAGTACCTTGGCATATAGTTTGAAATTTAATGGGGACAGGCAGCCTTTAAATGATTCTTCTCCTAGGCCCCTGCTTGTAAATGTTTCATCTCACAAACCCCTGCTTACACTTATCAAGGGTACCAGAACTTGTCAGAGATTTGAGATGTACGGCTAAGGTTAAAAAGTCCCTTGTGGTTGTTAACCTAATACACAACTATGAACCTATGAACTTCTGAATATCCATGTTAATTAGAAAACTAGGTCTATAGATATAGCAACATAGGATCTTTACCAAGTTTGGAGATAACTAAAATTGTTGATTATGTAAAGGATGGATTGAAAATGTGTGATTTTTGAAAGGATTGAAAGAGGGTTGTGAGGGCTGGGATGATCTGGTTAACCAGAAAGCTGTAAAGTTCCATACTGAGATCATCAGGACATGGGGCTTTATCTTTTATTAAAAGAGAATAGAGCTTTTTTAATTTCAGTCTCAGAAAACAGGGCTACTAACTGACCTCTATGAATATTACTCAAGGTAGGCAGGGTGATTTTATCCAGAAATGAATAGGGCTTGTTTGAGGGCTGGTCCATTACTCCATCCAGATTGTAGATAGAAGTAAAAAAAAATCAGAGAATATCGTGTTTATCTGAGTGCTCCTGAACATTGTTTTGGCATCCTGTTGATCATTAATACCCGGAATCACCATATTGCTCTGCCTAGGTATGAGCCTATGTGCTAAGAATGTACAGGACTTGTTTACTTGTGTCCAAGCTAACCCCCACTCCCTGGAAATAAAGTTGTTCTTTCTTCTTAAGCATTATTTTAATTGTTGATGTTCTTTTTTGTATTGCCTGTTAAGGTTCGTATCCTTATAACCTGTCCTACTGCATTCTGTCCACAGGTTGCTGACTAATTTCTCTTGATGTGTAATAATGTCCTGTAGTAGCCCAAAATACATCTGTTTGGCCCCACTGCATAAGCTTTTGAGTTCTAGTTTAAATGATTCCCACCAAACCTTGACTGGTATAGAGTTAGGAGGATTCAGAGCAATAACATTTTTAACACCTTTGAGAACATAAGATCTTGTTTGGGGGTTTTGTAGTAGTACAGGATCCAGTCTTTAAGGCTTACTCTGGTCGGGCAAGTAGAAATTATTTAGGTGCAGGGAAACTGTCTCATGATCTGTGTTGGGGGCTGAGGTTATGAGAGACTTTGCAACCCATGGGGTCAATGAAGAAGAGAGCAGGAAATAAAATTTTCTGTTTCCAGCTTGTCCCTGTGGAGACTTGAAGGAGTATTTCCCATCTGTAGGGTGCATTAGGTACCATATGTTAACTAAGGCCAAGTGGTTGCAAGCTGCTGAGCTTTAATATGTAGTCTACCATTGAGGTCGGACCTGTCTCTTACAGAGTTTAGTGCTAAATTAAAATCCCCTGCTATGTTTATTTTACTGGGAACACCTCTCATAGAAAACACACAGCTGTTTCTTTTGGTACCACTGGACCAGGAGGGTCCCCTTTTTAACATTACAGTGTGCAATTCTATTCATTATTTTCTGATCAACACAGGAGCAGCTCAGTGTATGATAACTTCCTCTAATGCAAAAATCTTCCGCCCTCTCCACTAAATGTATTTGGGGTGTGGGGGTGGGGGTCTCTGGGATTCCTTTAGATTATCCAGGGACAAAATCTGTCCCAATTCAAATTAGTCCATTATAGAAACAGCATGTTTTAATTGTAGGAAATTCTTCCCTTTTGTACCCTGGCAGGAGCATCATGACCAAGCATTTGTCCAGCTAAAAGCTTTACTTTGAAACCCTCCTGCTCTTGGTTTACCTGATTATTCAAAGATATCCTTTCTATTTAGTGATGAAAGAAGCAAAGTAGTGTTAGGATTATTAGCACAACATAGAAGTGACAAAAATGTTGATCCTGGGCCCCTCCCCCACAACCTCAGAACAGTGGCCATGATGGCACACATAGTAGAAATGGCAACTGCCCTAGTTCTTGGGCATGAGAGTTTTGTGGCAGTTCAACATTCTGTAGAAACATTGTTACCAAGAACCAAAACACAAAATCTGTCTGCTTCAAGACTGAGTAAATATCAATTGTCTTTACTTAACAAGCCTTCTTTGCAGGCCATTAGATGTCCACCTCTTAACACTGCTTCTTTAATTCCGACAGCAGATGAAAGTGAACCCCATTATTGTGTTTTTGTAGTTACCTATATGCTTCTTACTAGATCAGATTTAAAAGCTTTGTCTTCACCAAATTTTGAGTTGCTTTTATTGGTCAATGGATCCTGGGTTTGAAAAATGTCTCATTAATGGTAGCATTTTCAATGTGTGCAACAAATCAGTTACTGCTGAGTGGACAACTAAATAGAAACAGATCCTTGTAGATAGCTCAAATTTTAGCCATTATTAAAGCATTCAAATTGGCAAAGGACAAAAGAGTAACAATTGTTACAGATTCACATTATGCCTATGGGGGTAGTTCCTGATTTTGAGACACTTTGGAGAAAAAGAGGGTTTATGATATCAACAGGAACCCTTATTAAAAATTCCATTGATGTTAAAGAACTGTTAAATGCACTTCTGTTACCTAGGGAGATGACAGTGGTCAAGTGTGCCGCTTAAAGACTGATGATTCTTACATTTCAAAAGGCAACACTTTTGCCAACATGGCAACCAGACAAACTGCATTGACTTATCCTGTTCAATCCTCATTTTTATAGAAATTACAGGAAAGTAATGCACCTGTTTCTTTAGAAGAATGGCTGTCTTTTCAAAAAGAAGCTAATGACTCTGAAAAGGTAAGGTGGACACGATGGCTGTAGCTGATCCCTGGACTCATTGTGACACTACCCAGACAGCAGGCTAGTAGCCCTATGTTCTATTCTAACTCAGTAGGTTGAGGCTTATCATTTGCCCTCTCACTTTGGAAAAATACATAAATAAGACAAATTTTAACTGACTAGTATGCCGATTATATTTCTGAAGTCATTTAGTTTTTGTAAACAGGTGTACAATATGTATAATATGTCAAAAAATGTTCCTGTACCTGCACAATTTTTGAAAAATCCATGGGGACCTTTCTATTGTATAGAATTATATTGAGTTACTCAAAGCTTAACAATTTAAGTATGTCTTAGTAATTGCTGATGTTTATTCTGGAGCGCTGAAGCTTACCCATGTGTTAGGAACAATGCCACTACAGTTGGCAAGAAATTGTTGTACAAAATCACACTCAGATTCAGTGTTCCTTCTTGTATTCAGTCAGCTAGAAGCATTCATTTTACAGGTCAAGTAGTAAAACAAGTGAGTAAAATCATGAACATAAACATGGAAAACCATTGCCTGAATAGACCCCATGCTTCAGAAGTCTTGAGAGAATTAATTAGACTTTAAAAACTAGGAATGCAAAATTGTGTGAGGAGACTAGTCTTAAATGGCTACAGGCATTGCCTTTAGTTGTATTTATTATTCACAGTACAGTTAGTGCATCTAGAAAATGCTCTTCCCATCAAATTCTTATGGAAAGACCCACGAGAATGCCAACAACACCATTGCCTAACAATTGGTAGCTACAGGATACTGATAAATCTATTTTTCTTTATTGCAAGTCTGTTGTTCTGTTTTATAGTGCATTAATTTGCAAATTATTTCAGCTTAAAAGCAGCTTAACCCTGCCTCCTGTCATAATGCTGTCCCAGGAGATCTCATGTTCATTAAATAATTTTCCAAATGACATGCCCTCCAGCCAAGATGGAAAGGATCCTTCCTAGTTTATTTTACAACAGCTACAGCAGTTCAATGTAAAGGACCGTTTACTTGAATTCATATTTTACACATCAAGAAGACCTTCCCTTATGACAGATATGGATGAGATGCCAACAGCATCATTCCACCCACTAGAGATGATGAGCCAATAACATCTAGTATGAGAAGAAAAGAAGGGAGATCAATGTGTCTGGTAGAGATGTCTAGAGATTAAACAATGTCACTGCGGTCAGACATGAAGCCTTGTGAACCAGTAACATTATCTAAAATGGATAATGAATTTGATCAACCTAGAATTCGGGAAATGAATCAGGCGAACAGGCTGTTGTCATAGAACTTTAAACAGTTCAGGACCCAGTGCAGAGTTTGTTTAGAAATCAACATCATATGAACTATAAAAAAGAAAGTATATCATCCCTGCTCGAATATTTTTAAAAATCCTCTCCAGCCCTGGCCTCCTCAGTATTCATATGGATTTATTGTTGGAACTGCTATATTGATATTCATCATCTTCCTATTGCACTTTCGTCTTTCATCAGAAGCCATAAGATCTTGAAGTACTGAACAACTTTTTATCAAAGGCAAACCATTTTGTTTAAATAGAGATAAAGTTTTGTTAAAATTAAGCAGAGAACACCAGACTGGCATCTTAAGTTGAATATTTTGACAATGAATATTGTTAACTATTGGGTGTGTGCACATATGTCAACTGCACATGTTGGGGTATCCCATTGTTTCTAATACCAGGAACAGAGACAGAAACAAGAGCAAATCTTTGAACAACATTTTGACCAAAAATAAACAGGCAGGCATAATTCTTGGTATAATGTTACTCCTTTTAGACTGGATCCACTCCAAATATCAGTGATTGTAAAGGGACACACTTGTTATGCTAAAAAATGGAACATTTCTTGTTGAGTGGAGCAAATGAAACATTACCAGACCAGGAGAATATCTAATGGGGTTGGGGGACAAGGTATGGCTGTGTTGTACACATTTACTATATATGTGGAGGCTAAGCTTGTTCCTGAGTACCAATAGACTGGTCAGGATATTGGTACAATGTTCATGTTATTCCAGCTGTTTGCCATGCAACGACTTTGCCAGAGAAAAAAAAATTGTGATGTTCACCAAAAGAGGGAGGCAAAGGACATCAAAAATCCAATTGGGAAGCTAGATGCTTCCTGGGTATATCATCATAACACAGAAAAGACTGCAATCAAAGGACAGTCACATATGGAATTGGGTGATGGTGCTATCATAGGAAAGGGTATGTCACCTGCCTAGAGAGCAACAAAGGAAATTTGGGAATTGGATAAAACTATCTAAATTATTAGAAATAATGTGTAATGCAACTTTTGAACTGGTTAATCAGATCATTATTGAAATGACCGGCATGCATAGTGTAGTGTTGCAAAGTCACAAGGCACTTGACATTACCCTTACGTCTAAAGGGGGTACATGTGTATTCATCCCAACAGTGTGTTGCTAGTTCATACCTTGCAACAGGCATGCCATTCATATTCACTTAGAAATTATACAAAAAGTTGCAGGATTGTCTCATGCTGAAGAAGCTGACAGCTCACAATGGGCATGGTTGGCAAACTTATTTTCTGGTTCAGGAGGAGGTACTTAAAATTATTTAAGATCATTGCTTTTGTGATAATTCTTTATGGTATAATTTTATTTATATGCAAAATGCTGATCATGAAGCTTCTTAAATCTAGGAAAGCATTAAATTATAACATGTGCATGTTAAAATAGAATTAAAACATTGCCACTGACCACAACTGAAGAAAAATCATGATGAAAAAGAGTATAGTGAGGAAATTGTGTTAAGATATTTTGTATGAACTTATGATAATTCAGTTGATAGTGAGACTGAAATGTGAACATTTTCAATCTGTCTTTTTATCCCATTCAAATGTGTTTATTGCTCATAACTTATGCCTGAACTTATGCTAAGTGTCTGTATAAGCATTGTACATGCCAGGGGCAGAAGAAAACTGCATGTGAAGAACGTTTGATTGCAAGTGAAAAAGTGTCAGCCCATCTGAAAACTTGTTATTGCCCAATTATTAGAAAATACTTGACTTGATTGATGCTTCACAGCGTCAAGTGGGAACTGAGAAGGAATAAGTTTAAGAAGGGAAAATGTTTAGTGTTCTATATATTATTTCTTTAAAACAGAAATACATATTATTTCAGGATTGATCCTGACACCTTAGGCCTGTCTTGGCATTTTCAAATTGCCAATGCAGAAGATCGTAATTTGTGCCTAATAAGGAAATGCACAGATAAATGTTCTGAAGATTCTCAGCAACCAAAATAATACAAAGGTTTTTAATTCTAACTGGTTAATGACTATAGTCAAGACCTTGATTACTTAGTCTCCCATGTACATATGCTCTCTTACAATAAAGGAGATCATTCTATTCTGGTGAACTATGTTGCATGAAGTTATTTCTGACCATAACAGTGTAATGTTTGCCACAGAGTTAGTACAATTACATCAGGTTTGACTCCACCTTTGGCTGTGTTTGAGAAGTTATGCCATCATGATTTTAGAAACATTTTAAGCAGCTGCTCAGCTAAACACTTTTATAATTTGGACAAATAGAAAGGAATGCAGTAAAAATAGTGCCTAGTATGAATAATCTGTACTTTATGAAAGTTGATAAGTTCATAAGTTAATGTACATTGTTCAGGTCCTTAGACCATCTAGGAACACTGATTTATTAATATCAGGATCAAGTACTAGCTCACAGACCCTGCTGTCCAAATTTGTTTTGAATGTGTCCAAAGTCTTACATTTTCTTATAAAGATGGACACTTTGTTCCATAAGGCTGGGACCCTGCATGATAAAAATGAGTATTTCAGGATAGTATTATTTACAGGAATGATAAATCAAAGATCACTCATTCCAAGTTTTGGTTTACTATGATGTATTCAATATCTCATGTAGTTTGTAAGCAGTCATCATGAAATAGTTTGTAAGCAAAAACAAATTTCTCCTAATGGATCTCTAAGCAATTGCATAAAGATTAAGGTATCTGCATTATTCCATGTGTAAGTTAATAGGTTAGTACTTGGTAAACTGCTATTGCAGACCATTTTATGCTTTGCCAGATTTCATTATTGGTGCTTGGAATTACCTATCCTATTTATTGTTTAGAAAAATCTTACCCCTTAATGGATTTTATATATATTAAATCTAATGATAATAACTGGGGGTCATACCACAGATGTTTTGAAAGGTCTGAAGTTTGGGTTGAAAACATATAAGAGCTGTCACTGTCCATTAGTAGTACAGGAGAGATCTCTGGAACAAATTTCCTATTTCTCATCCATAGATCCAAGTTGTTCTTAAATTTGGAGAATGGTGAGTCTGTTCCAGAGCAATGGTATCCTCTGTGAGATATACCTGTCTCTTCAGACCATT
This sequence comes from Protopterus annectens, assembly GCF_019279795.1. Lineage (NCBI taxonomy): Eukaryota > Metazoa > Chordata > Ceratodontiformes > Protopteridae > Protopterus > Protopterus annectens. Next base: position 1,535,191,064 of record NC_056728.1, on the reverse strand, counting down.
CTGCTGGTATTGCAGAAAAGGTTTAGATCCCTGGATTGAATTTGTGTGATATCATTTGACTAGCTCATATGTAGTAGGTTCACCAGTACTGGGTCAGAATATGTCTTGCATGCCAGACACAAGTCAATAATTAGCAGTTTGTAACAGACTGGGTGAAGCAACAGGCTTTGAGACAGCCCACGTGGGGAAAATTGTTTAAGCCTAATATTCTTTTTGTAAGTATCTCTTTGGGTGGTTACCAGCTGTTGCATGTGCCTGGACAAATACATTCCAAAGGGGTTATTGTACTCAATGATTAACTTTATGAGGGCTGAGTAAAGGTGGACAATGATATCCCTGGATCTATAAGCGATCCTTTTGTGAGGAGCTGGGCAATATAGAAGGATTTCCTCACCATAGTGGACACAATCGGTAGAAAGATAGGTTGCTGTCACATAAGTTCCTGCATCCTTTACAACTTGGTGAAATCTAGGGGTATATTATCAAAGTGGTAGTTCCCCAGGGTAGACAACTTCCCAAGGATATAATAATGCATTTTCTATCATTTAGCTTTAGACCATGATTCTGGTACTAGTTATTTGTTAGGAGAAACTTTCTTGCTGGATGGCTAAGTCTTTTGGGAATTCTATAACTGTACCTGGCTTGCAGTGATCTGAAAATGTAATTAGCCAGAGCCCTTTAGTAATGGCTTTAACTTCTGAGAAGTTAAAGACAAAGATGTCCGACCAGCACCTAGTCCTAGAGAACTCCATTGGTGACTGGTCTTTTAGTGAAGATAACTCCCTTTTCTTATCTCCTATATTCTATATGTCATACTGCTAGGGTAAATAATTTTCCTAGAAAATTTATTTGATTCGGTTCTGCTGAGTTGTTTCTTAGTTGTACAAAAGATATTGTTGTACTCTAAAATCGGTCTTATGTAACACTTGAATTGTGAAATTAAGATAAAGATATTTCTTGCTACTAAGCTTTTTAAACATAATTCCCATGTGTTTCAAGGCATAATAAGTGATAGTATGTACATGGATATTAAATGAGAAAATATTAGATGCAGTAAAACCTAAATTATTATAATGGTTTGTTTCCTGCAAGTTACTGAATAAATGGGAAATAGGTTGTAGAATGAGGGGAATCCTAAATCCATGGCATTCCATTTATTAGTGCAAAATGCTAAATGAGTAGCAATAGTCCAGTTAGGTATTATAGTCATGTAAACATTAATGGTGTGAAAGTCATTATTGGTCGTAATAGCAAATACACTTTTACTGTCATCAGCATATTTACTTAAGGAAATCTTACCACCTTTTTAAATCTTTGAAAATAAAATATAAAACAGAGCATGGTCCAACACAGAGCATGGTGGTCCCCTTGCATTAACAACTAAATATTCAGATTTGTTGCCATTTTTAACCAGATCTTGAAATCTGTCAACCAACCAGGTTGTTTTCCACTTCATTATAAAGGGGTTAGTCTGAACATTACATAGAACTTAATATATTTCGATAAAATAGAGTATAAAAAGCTTTTGCAATGTCTAAAAGTAAAAGCCCTGTGGATAAAACCCAGTTTCAACCAGCATGGCCTAGTTGTAGAATTCTATAAGACTGGTAAGCGTGGACATTCTTCTGAAAATGTCTTGCTAGTTAGTATCTCAGAGTTCCATAAGGCCACTTTTATATATAGCTTTGATAAGACAACACTCAAAGCATTTACCAAGATTTGATGACATGCCAATGGGCCTATAGTTTTTAACTTCTTTTCTTCAGCCCTTTTTTATGAATGCAGTTTGTATGTGATTTTTTTTCTATGAACTCAGGTGATGCAATGATACTAAAGTTTGTTGAATATATCTGTTAGTATGAGCGCAAGATGAGTTTTTAAATTAAACATATCAATGGCTGGTATATTATCAGGAGCTGTACATGCAGTTTTCTTTATTTTGTTGAATGCCAGTATTATAATTTCTGTTGATATAAAATGGCTTTACTTTTCACTGAGTAGTATCTTGACAAAGCCTGGTAGGAACCAGGCGAAAGCGCTTGATTAACTATATATATATATATATATATATATATATATATATATATATGTATATATATATATATATATATATATATATATATATATATATATATATATGTATATATATATATATATATATATATATATATATATTGGCATTTGCCAAAAAATGGTTAAATGGAGGAAGAAACTGATTGAGTACATTAGCTATTGTATATTTGTCTGAGGCTAAACAGTTGAGAATTACTAATGTGAAAATAGTGAAAATACTGTTATTAGTTATTTATATTTTTGTAATATTTCTTTTAATTTTAAGACACCTTTTTCCAGTAGTTTCCCTTCTCAGTTCTAATTTGATCTCCTAAATCAATGCTAGCATTATTCAGTTCTTTTTTATATTTATTGCAAGTTTATTTTTTATACTTCTAAAAATGTGGGGTTTTCTTATCATTTTTCTATTAATTCCTAACTCCTCCAAAATGGAGGACTATCATGAAGCTCATTGTTCTTAAGATTCTAGTTGATTTCCCTACAAGTTATAATATATTCTTAAAAGTAAAATAATGATAGTTTGTATTTTTTGGCACAATCCTTCAATGACCAGTCAAAATTATTGATATTCATTAAGAGAGAATCATAGTTGATTGCGCCATACTTGAATCAATTTAACCATGTTTGATGCAACTATAAAAAAGAGTGAATTCAAATACTGCATAGTTGTGGACTGAGTTACCAAGGGGGTTGTTAATATTAGGCATTCATATTTTTTGAATCCTTCAGCTATCAAGTAATATGAGTCCCATGGTTTCACTATTATGATTATTTTACAATTATCATATTTAATACTGCTTTTTAATTCATATATTTATTGACTAAACTAAGGGCATTGCAAGAATAACATTGTATAAGAAATTAAATACTCCTACAATTTTTTTTATTGGTAAATCTATAAAAGGCTTAACTTAATCAAAGATTTTTGCCATCCAAGTACAAAGCACCATAGTTATTCATGTGGAGTAGATCTCTTGTAGATATTCAAATGTAACTGACGTAAAACCGAGTACAAAAAAACAAGTAAAAAGCAGCTCCACGGGTAGAAACACTCAGTCCAGGAATCACAGATGTGATACAACCAGAAATAAATTGAAGTTAAATAACTTTAATGAATAAAAACAGAAAAATTAATCAAGCACTTTCGCATGGTTCCTACCAGGCTTTGTCAAGATACTACTCAGTGAAAAGTAAAGCCATTTTATATCATTATACATACATCAGGTGATCACTTAATCGACCACTCCTGGTGTTAATTATGATAATTAGTTAAACGTTTAAACATTTTTTAAGGTATCTTTGAAGTATTTTTTAAGATGTTAAAATATTTGTACTCCCTGCAAGTCAATAATACTGCAATAACACGTTGTTTTAAAAACTATCTAGATACCTTGTGTGTCAAAAAATCTTGTAAAAATAAATACATATAAGTAGTTAATGCAAACCACTAATAATTCATGCAGTGTGTTAAATAACATTTTTTTAAAAGTGCAAATACTAAGAACAAATATTAAAAAATATATGCAAATATGCACTTAAAATATTATATTGATATTCAAATGTCAAAGACAAACTCCTCCCAGTATGTAATCAGCTTAAAATTGTAGACTGCACAGGTATTAAAGTGACATGGATTTGTAAATTGGCAATCACTCTGTCTGGGATAAAATTTCAATATCAAATCAACCAAAGCACTTTCTATCAGATTAATAATATTAACAGTTAAGTTTTTCATATGATTAAGGAATAAGATGTTAAATCATTTGTACCAGTATGTATATCAAATTCAGTATATTTTATTTTTCCTTATAGTAACCTTAAAATTAGTTTAGGGCAGTCCACTAATTTTAACCTTGAAAGAGCAGTAACTGTGACATTACATTTACTAAGTCCATATAAGTGGCAGGTAGTTGGTTTAAGAATAGAATCACCTAATATTAGAATTTTGCAATCTATCTTATTAATATTGGTATTAAAATCATATGAAGGAATAACCTTTGTATTGTCAATACTGATTTCCTTGAAACTCATTTGCTGTACTTCAGGATGTCCTTCATTCTCAACAGAAGTGATTTCTTCAAGGCCACATACAGCATTCACTCATCTTCATCCATCCAGTGTTGTTGTCTTTAATTTTCTATTTATACAGATAGTGTGACATTCCCTATATGTTTTGTTGGAATGCTTGTCATGTTTTCAACATGTACTTTTTTCCAGTACAATATCTGGGTACAGTATAGTTGGTATTGCTTGGGTCCCCTCAAATATTAATTTAATAACAATATTGTTATAATTACAAGCAAAGTCAGCATTAGATTCAACAGTTTTGTCAGTCTTATCTACATTTTGAAAGATGTTGTTAATAACTGGTCTCAGTAGCGCTGTAACTTTTTTAGCTTGAATAGCAGAAGGAACCGTTGTAAGAAAAGGAGTTTTATTGCTGTCTGCTCTTCACAAACAAGTGAAATTCAAAACTTCACTAACACCAATCACTTTATTCTTTGTAGGTTTGTCCTTTTTACTCTTTTTGTTTTTACCAGTCATTCTACCTGTAGATTAACTTTACCTATTTGCAACAGCTTTCAAGTTTTCGTTTTTTTATTTTTATTTTTTGGTAATGTTTTTGAGATAGTTTGGAGTTAGCAGGGTTATAATTAACACAAAAACGTGAATTAAACTTGTAAAACCACCATAAAGAATAGACCAGAATCCACAAAGTAGTTCGATTTAGCACTTTCGTTTTTAATAAAAACTTCATCAGAATAACAAACATACTGAAGCTGACCCTATATATACATACCCTCTACACAATTACCATAATAAATTAGTTAATTAATGACATCACAAACCAATTAGATCTAAAAGACACAGGATTTGAATTACAAAAATACATAACAAATTGTTACCACAAATTCCATCATAATCCACCCTGTAGTAAATAAATTATATGTAACCTTCTGCTTTTAATCTAAGAATAGAACTGATAGATATATTGCTGTTTAAACCTGGTTTTTGTGTTGGAATATTTTGGAATACAAAAACTACACAAAAATTTAGCCAACCCCCCCCCCCCAGACCAATAGTAAAACATATTTTATTGCCAATTTTTAGATTTACAACTTAAGAACATTCTTTCCAATTTTAATTGGATAGTGAAAGATTCATGGGATCTACTTAGGAAGATTAACAGGAATATGTATAATAAAGGTTTGATTTTTGTGACAATAGATGTAAAAAATTGTTTTCTGTAATTCCACATAGTACTGGTATTGAATGGTTTTATTTATTCCTTTGCCAACATACCAACTTGGTACATGACCGTATCCTTACTATTAGGAATCTCATGGAATTAATTATGGATACCAACATTATTGTGTTTGAAAAACAATTATTTAAACAATGTAAGGGAGTAGCTATGGGGGCTATATGTGCCCCTATTTTTGCCAATATTGTTTTAGCATTTTGGCAAATGGAATTAATCTTTACCAGTCCTTTTGCAAAATATTGGAATTACTATGGTCGCTATTTAGATGATATAGTAATCCTATGGAATAATAGTGAGGATGTACTTAAAGAATTTTTGTTATTTATTAAGGAAAGTACAGATTTCCTTGAATTTTCACATACCATTTCATATGACAGAATATATTATTTAGATATCACTATAAGTAAAAACAATTTGGATAAATGCTTTGAGACTACCATCTTTAGGAAACCTACGTATTCTAATACATTACTGCATTTTAATAGTTTCTACCCTTTACATCAAAAGAAGTCATTGGTAAAAAGGCAGGGGGTTAGATTAGCAAGGATGGTTTCAAATCGCTGTGATTTTTTAGACCAAATTCACATTCTTACAAACATGTTAGTAAAGAGGGGTTTTCCTTTAGAATTTGTGCAGAATATATTACAGGAAGTTGTGAACAATAAAGAAAACGGACACTTTTTCCCATTGTTAGGTAAAGGCATGGAAATTTTTCATGAAGGGGACATTAGAACTGAGCCCCAAGCCTTTAGTAGAGCTGCTATTTTTAAATACAATAAGCAGTTCACAAGTATTAGACAAATAATACAACATAATTGGAATATATTTAACACTAGTAAAGAATACACAGATATAGTGGGAATGGTGCCTAATATTGTATATAAAAAATATGCAACCCTTAAGAATATGATAGAGAGATCCCAGGAAGTTTACTGTGGCAACAAGGATATGTATAAATGTGGGTTTTGTCTGCAATGTCAATATAAAACTGAAGGGAGCAAAATTTATATTCCAAATTATGGGAAATTAGTATACAAAAAGAAATGCTCTTGTAGCAGTAAGGTGGTTGTTTATTTAGCTATGTGTACCCAATGCCCCTGTTTTTACATTGGGAAGATGATCAATGCCCTTAGAAGCAGAGTATATCAACACTATTATGATATTAAAAAACAATATATTAAGAATATGTTGGCTCTTCATATTAAAAATCATGAAGGACACAACTTCAAGTGTTCTATCATAGAACAAGTTACATTAGGGGATAGAGGTGGGCCCCTTAATGATTACTTCGAGGCTAAGGAACTCAGGTGGCAGCTGAGAACCAATGCAACACAAAAACCAGGTTTAAACAGCAATATATCTATCAGTTCTATTCTTAGATTAAAAGCAGAAGGTTACATATAATTTATTTACTACAGGGAGGATTATGATGGAATTTGTGGTTACAATTTGTTATGTATTTTTGTAATTCAAATCCTGTGTCTTTTAGATCTAATTGGTTTGTGATGTCATTAATTAACTAATTTATTATGGTAATTGTGTAGAGGGTATGTATATATAGGGTCAGCTTTAGTATGTTTGTTATTCTGATGAAGTTTTTATTAAAAATGAAAGCGCTAAATCAAACTACTTTGTGGATTCTGGTCTATTCTTTCTGGTGGTTTTACAAGGTTATAATTAAGCATATGATTAACACATGCTTCTTTTAAATCTTCTTCCTAATTGCAACAATGGTGTTACAGTTGCAGTCTAATAAATAAATTGTTTTTGTACCATCAAGTATGCTTAGAAGAATGTTCAGCTTTTTGCTGTTGATACATAGGTAAATCATTGTGCCTAATGTAAACAGTGAAATAATGGTTCTTCATTAATTCACCAAGAGCATAAAAATTTGAAGAATCCATATTATATTAATTAGGTTGCTTATAACAGGAAAAAAGATGGCAACAACAGGATAATTGTTGTTATGAATTATGATAAATGCTGTAAGAACATGCTGCATTTTGCATGTGAGGATAATTCTTATGAGCCATTTCTGAAAAAGATTCACTAAGAACCAGAACAACTGGCTTACCAAAACTGGAAAAGAATCAAAATGACTCACACTTTATGTTGATGGTTTCTGCAAAAATCAGTAAATACAATTTATGGCTATTTTCTGGACAAAAGTTTAAATAAATCCACACAAATTATACAATCCTATGTTAAGGACTTATGTGATCTGTTACAGAAACTTAATTAAACTAATTTAAATAATATTAAAATGGTATTTTCATGGTAACTGACAATATTTACTCCCAATATACAGTTACATATGAAGACTATTTACTTCAGATCAGCTTCAGCTGCTTAATGTTCTTCTACACTGCCTCTACCTCTTCACCCATATCCTTTTCCTTCCTCACTTCCCTCTCCATTTTATGGTGCTCCTTCTCTGCCCTGTTTTCCTTCCCCCCTCCTTTACTTATGTAGTGTACCCCATTTGAATTTACTAGCATCATACAATCACTTCACCCTATCCTTCCTTTTTAATTACCCCAAACCCATCTTCTGTTCATAGAATCATAGGTTAATGGGTAATTACTAGTTATACAGTCCAGTACACCACTGAGGACCCTAACTAATCTCGTATTTGTCCCAAAGCATTGTATGGTTAAGTGATTTGCCCACAGTCACACAACAGACAAATGAAAGCTAAGGGAATCAAACCCTGGACTACAAGAAGCAGCTCATTGTTAACTCATAGCCTTAATACTCAGCACTAAATGCCAGTTTGATTTGATTTCAATGTGCTGCATCAGTTTTCAATACTGTGGATTGAAAGACATCTTTCACCCACCACAATGAACTGTGTACCACATTTCAACAAGATACATGAGAAAATAATTCACACTTTGCCTTGTTTACCTTCATCATTTTTGAAAATGCAACCCTTTATCCTTTTCATAAGTCACCACGCATTATTTCTCACCTACTTCCACATAATGCGTTCAATATTTTCTTCATTCTCCTTTGCTTGCTTTATATCATTTGTCCTATCAGTGCTGCACTGAAGTTCCCTTCTTGACCATTTCTTTCCTTGTCTTACTTTGCTGTTATATTCCATAAAACAGCTGCATCCTCTTGCCTTGATTATTTCCCTTTTTTAACTATTCCTAAAGAATTTTTGTTTAGCTATGTAATAACTCCCTGTGTTATGTTATTCTCTATGACTGTACTTATAAAAATATGTATATTAATTATGTTTAAAGTTTAAGTTGAGTCTTATAGGTTCATAGGTTCATAGGTTCATACTAGGCTATCTGCACGAGGGCATTTACAAGCCTAGCCCATAGTTTTGTGGCTTACGCCACCCCTTTAGTTTGGGGAAAACTATGCCCATTATTTTGCTGTGCCTCTGTCGAGCAGTGACACTGAGGTAACCCCTGGGGTATATCTGCGATCTCCCATCCATTGGTCAAGATTCCTCTTGAACAAGGCCAGCGAGGTGCTTTGCCTCACATATACCGGGATTTTGTTCCACAGCATAGGGAGTCTTTGGGTGATGAATTAAGAGTAAAAAATCCTTAAGTATGTTTTCAGAATTTCATTACTGTATTTGGAGCTTTTCTCCCCGGGCCTCCGCTGAAAATGGACATATATCCAGTCGGACTTTCCCGGTCAACAAATGTAAAATAAAATAAAATAAATAAAATAAACTTTGGCCCACCAAAGCAAACAGACAACAGTTCCCTTCATGTTTCCATTCAGTCACTACTAATCTCCCTCCCCTGCCAGCTGTTCTCTTTACCACATCCTTACATTTTTTTCTTTTATAAAGGGTGATTAAAGTGACATTTTTAGGTGCTTTTGTTATATATTGGTGCTCCTTCCTTTCTCTACTGTTCCATTCTCTCTCATTTTGTTTTCCTCTCAGTTTTCAAGATTTACCTTCTGAAGAAGCACAGTGAATTGGCTAATACTTCATCTTCATATTTAGTGAGTGGTTCCCCCTACATTCAGTGTTTCCTTATTCTAAATCTTTCCATCTATCCATTGCCTTGCATCACTCTGTCATGTCTCATTCCCATCTTCTTGGTTAGAAGAGCTAACCTCCTCTTTATGAGACCCACTAGCTCTCCACACTCCAGTCCACACCAGATCTACAATGCCTGTTGTGGTGAGATACTGAACGAAATACATCCTGATAGTGAGATTCCTGACAGATTCCTCATTATTTTCCAGTGTTGTTTCTATCTACCCATATCACAGCTTCCTTACATGTTATTATATATTTCTCTGTCCTTCTTTAGTTCTGCAGTCTCACAGTTTGTCCGTTTTCTTATCATTTGTATATCCTAGGATCAGTTCACAAAAAACAACTCCTACACATGTAATATCTTACTTATTCTGCCACATGCCTCATTCCTTTCTCTATAAATTTGTCTGTATATCCATCAGTTTCTAAATAGTCCTGTATGAGTTTGTTGAATATATAATTCTAAAATATTTATGAGCTTCCAGGATACACTTCAAAAGTTAATTCACATCAGCTACCAAGAAAAAAAGATTATTCTAAATCATGTAGTGATGAGAAATTTGTCAGTTCTATGTCCTAAACAATAAGCTGTACATTTGTACCCAGCACACAGATCCTTTCTATCAATGCTTTCTTTCTTTAGTTTTATTTATTTATTTTACATGTGATTACTGGGTAATGTCTGACTGGGCCAGGAGCCCGTTTTCAGTAGAGGCTCAGGGAAAAAACCTCCAGAAAACTTTATGATTGTAAGACAGTTTAAGTAACAGTAAATGAAAGTGCAAATATATGTTACAAAATCAGAGAACTATAGGAATAATTGAGTTATAGCAAAAATACAGTACAGCAAAATATAGTACAAATGAGTTATTTATTTTTTTAACATTTGTTGACCAGGAAAGTCCAACTAGGACAGAGCCTATTTTCAGCAGAGGCCGAGGGAGAAATAGCCCAGATGCATGTCTTTGGAGCATGGAAGAAAACTGGAGTACCCAGAGGAAACCCACATGAACACAGGGAGGACATGTAGACACCACAGAGAAGGCACCCCAGCCGAGAATCAAACCAGAGAACCTCTTGTTGTGAGGTGACAATGTTAACTACTGCACCACTGCACTGCCCAGTCCAGTTATATGGAGAAGTGGTTGCACAAACACTCTATTTACATATTCACATGTTGATAGCATGTTAATGTTTTTTTTTTTTTATTTAGTAGAGAGGAATTTGTTAATTCATTGGCAGGTAGAGAATAAAATGATAAAGGAAAGATTTGACAAGGAGGAGATGTGAGGACTCTGAATAGGGCTAAGTGGCCAGAGCTATAAGTTTAGCCTGGGGTAGTGCAGGAGCATAGCCAGTGATTAGTAAAGTGTTCTTTTAAGTGTAGCTTAAATTTGTGGCCATTGGTGTTGTTTAGGATTAATTGGGGTAGTACATTCAAGGTTCTGGATATTTTGTTTGAGTACATGGAATCAATCATCTTAGCTATTATGGGATTTAGTAACCTTTAGGAGATGTTTATCTATGATCTAAGAGCCCTAGGGTTTGTATTTTCTTTAACTAGGTCTTTTATAGCTGGGTAGTTACCAGGTTTATGGATGATGCTGTGGGTAATGGTTAGTTAATTCAGGTGTAGTAGACTGAGTAACTCAATCCAGTTGAGTTGTTTCACTGCCAAGCAATGGTGTGATCTGTGTGGTAGGTTTGAAGCAAATTTTTCTATTCTATTATAGCAAGCCTCTAGATTAGATTGCAATATAGTTATATATTACAATGACCATGTTATCCACATGAGTTGTGTTCCATTTTCAACAGATGCCCAGGATACCTCTGCTCATCATTCAGCAACGTGCGAAGGAGTTCAGGGTCCCTCCTGCTTCAGTCACAAGATTTATGATGGTGGTCTTCACTACAGCAGAACATACACATGCCTGTGGTGAGTAATTATACAATGTTTTCCTACACATGTGACTTTGATCTGCAAACAGGGAGGAGAACACAAATGAGCAACGTGTCATAACAATGTAGGACATGTCCAGTAATGATGCACCCCCTTCTTTTCAGTTCAGAATAGCATGCACATACTATTTCTTTTCACTATGTCAGCAGCAATATGACACAGTGGCATCCCACCAAAATTATATCAGGATTAACTCTGAATATTCCTTTCATTTTCTATAAGCTTTCAGTCTTTAACTTCAAACTACTAACACATCTGAAAAACAAATGCTCTGTTTTTCTGTTCTTTACCACATATATTGTATGATCTTTCATGCTATTTTTCCAACATAGTCGCCTTAAAATTAACTTATTTAATACTATGCAGTATAATTAAAATCTTTCCATTCCTATAAATCTCAGTCTCCTTGTCTGTGTTGGCTATCTTGATTTTTCCCTACATATGTTCCCACAGTTCAAAATAAAAATAACCTGCTGTAATCTTTTTATTTTACTCGTTTCTCTTAACTGATGAAATCTTCAAAGTAAATCTGCACAGTAAACTTGTGTTATAGTATTCATCATCCTAATAAACTTTTCTCCTTCAGTTTTGCATTCTTCAAAAGTAAAAGCAAATGCAAAGGATTTATGAACCCTAACCTCCTCTTTACCTGTTTAATTTTTCACAACCACATCATAACCAGAACCACCTTACATTCCCAAAGTGTACTAATGAAAAATGTTGAAACTTCTTTCTCAAGCTTACCTGATGACATATAACTCCCCGCCCAAACTATGCCAATTTCTTTAATGTTATTGAATGAAGCAAACAAAGCTTTTTTTTCAAATGCCATCCTAAATTCTTTCAATATTTGAACAATTCCCTTTATTTCTCTTCCCTCCCACTGATTTTTTAGACTACCACATCTACTCCAAACTGTACTCCTAGTAACTTAATCATGGTCTTAAAAATACACACCTCATGCTCTAAACTATATCGTGAAATTGTTTCATTCGTGTTTACTTAATACCTGAACCACAGATCTCAAAGTATGTACGTCCACCTTTGGTACTTCTCTTACTCATGCCCCCTTGTTTTCTAATATTCCTCAATTATTTGCATAACTTATAACCAAGGACACTTGACTATTAAATACTCTTCTTTCCTCTGTCACCTGTTTGTTTTCCCTATAACTGCATTTACTACTACTGCAAATACTATACCACTCGAGTTACAACTCTGTCAGACTCATTCCTCTATTCTTATCTTGCCATGTACATGTGAATTTAACAAAACTTTTAGCCATGTATTCTTTACTGCTCATAATAAGTCCACTACTTTATTTTCTAACCCATATTTCTTCGGATTCTTTCATGTTTTGCTCTCATTGCATGTTTCAAAATGCCTTTTGCATATATATATATATATATATATATATATATATATATACACACACACTACCATCCTGTCTTCTGTCACTCCTTTCTTATAATATCCACTGTTTCTGTCAGTAAAACTAACACCTCCTTCCCATTCTTCCCCTTAACTCCACAAAACTATCTTATACCATACAAGCTACCATTCCCACAAAATGTCGGTGCTTTATTTTTTATATAATCCATATTACATAATGTTATTGGGTACCAGTTAAAAAAAAAACTCTCATTTTCTTTCCCAGAAACTTTATCAAACCTGTGCATATCTTCTCATTGTCTGACTCATCTGTTCACCATTCATTCTGTAAAAACTGTTGTATCCCTCTCCATCACTCCTTGTCATATAAAACTTACAACTTAAACTGTACTACCATCCTCCCCTGTTACACCCTTAATTTTCCCTTCCCTTGTGACCTTTTCTAATTCCTCCATTAATATATTTGTTCTATAAATCTATTCACCCTACACTTTTATCCTTTGCATATCCCTCTCTCCTCCATTTATTTGTTTCTTTCATATATTATTAAACACTCGCCTAATAATCCACTATTTAATTTCTTCTTCTCTTTCCTTCACGCTTAACAATCATCCTTGTGCTACTTTCTTCTGTTTTGACCTCTGCCCAAAAGTATTACTTCTTCCTTCCTAACATGCACTATATTGGTATGACTTATCCCTTCACGAAAAGGGAGGTAAGGCTTAGAGTGGGTACAGGTCTTCTGGCCCGGTTGCCTTTAATATTCTGTGATTCTATGATTCTACGAATCCTGTGTCTTCAGTCTACTACTTGCATACATTAGTAGTACCACACTGAAACATTCTTCTTCATTTTACCCAGTTATCTTTAGTTAGTTAGTTAGTTAGTTAGTTAGTTAGTTAGTTAGTTAGTTATCCTTTGATAACTGGGAAAGTCTGACTGAGCCAATGGCCCATTTTCAGCAGAGGCCAAGGGAGAAAAGCTCCACAATAGATTCGACAGTTAAACTGCAGCTGAGTAATTATGTACAAGGGGAGAAAGCTCTGCAATAGATTAAATATTTTACAATGAGCTGGGGAGAAAGTCTCCACAAAAACACACAAAAATGCATTTTATAGTAGCTGAATAGTAATTACATAAAAGGAAAGAATATCTCTACAACAGATAACACAAACAGATTGAAATAAACTTACAGAAATATTACAAATACAATATGTACTGCAAGTAACGAAGACACACTGCAGAAGTGGATAGCCTATGTCAAGCAAACTAACACACAGTTTATGAAAAAAGATTGACTCTATTTCTAACAATATATAGATGTGAGGAATAACAGAGTGCTCTGCTGCCAAAATCACAAGAGGATTAGGCTGAGATAAGGAGAAGTAATGACCAGGAGGGAAAGTTAAGGACATGGAAAAAGTTGATTAGGGTCTATATTATAACAGTGAACACTTAAAATAATGAACACTGTATAATCAAACCTTAAAAATTGAAAGGGCAAAATGCCAAACACATGCAACAGCAATTTTTTTCCCACACCCTCCGATGTGCCCCCCCCCCCCACACTTAAATATACCAACTCCGAGATCGCACTACAGTGGAGGAAATGTCAAAGTCCAGAAATTGGCCCAGTGATTTTTTTCCCTGGGAAAAAAATCAGTGTTCCGTGCGTTCGGGATTTTGCGGTTTCAATTTAAAATGGTTGATCAAACAGCGTTCGCTATTTTAAGGGTTCGCTGATATAATAAGGAACTGTTTATTATTAGAAAGATGAGAATGTTACAGAAGGACTTGTGACAGGAAAACAAATAGGTTCATAGGTTCATAGGTTCATACTAGGCTATCTGCCCTAGGGCATTTATAAGCCTAGCCAGAATGTGTTTGGCTTTCGCCACCCATTTTAAATTTATTTTGCTATGCCCTTTTTCGAGGTTAGTATACTGTGCCTCTGTCTAACAGTGACACAGAAGTGATACCCAGGGTAAACCTACGATCTCCCATCCACTAATCAAGATTCCTCTTGAAGAGAGTCAATGAGGGACTCTGCCTTACCTGGACTGGGATTTTATTCCAGAGTGAAGGGAGCCTCTGGGTTATGAATCTGTCCCTCCAGCATGTCCTATTTACTTCAGTGCTGAGGTTCAAGTCTCTCGAGCGCATAGCTCGATGGGATTTGGATTTTCTGAGGTGCAGCATGTCCATTAATTCCGGGTTGGACATGGCTTTATATGTCAGGCACAGATCGCCTCTGAACAGGGGGTATGCCACTGAGTAGAGCTGGAGTTTCTTTAACCGGGCAGCATATGGCATCTGTTTGAGCACTTTGATCCTCTTGGTGAGGTACTTTTGGGATCTTTCCAGTTGCTGCAGGTGTCTGGTAAGGTACATCCCAAAAGGGAAATTGTACTCAATTATGGGCCTGATGAGGGATGAGTAAAGAGGCACGATGACCTCCCCTGATCTAGATGTGAATCCCTTCATGATTAGGTGGGCTATATAAAATGTTTTTCTAACCACTTTGCCCATGTGGTTGTCAAATGAGAGATTGCTATCAACTTGGGTCCCCAGGTCCCTAATTACTTCTTCTGTACTTAATGGATTACCACCTATGTGGTAATTTGTGGGCACTTTGTTTTTGCCAAAGGGGATGACTATACACTTTTTGGCATTTAGCTTGAGGCCATGGCTCTGGCACCAGTTGGCTGTTTCTATGAGGCCCTTTTGGAGGATGCTTGTGTCGGCTGGAGAGTCAATTATGGTGCCCAGTTTGCAGTCATCTGCGAACTTGGTCAGCCACAGTCCTTCCGTGTTGGCCTGTACCTCCGAGAAATATAATACCGAACAAGAGAGGTCCCAGGACTGAGCCTTGTGGGACACCACTTGTAACTGGTTTGGAGTCTGACATGGCTCCAGCAATTCTAACCATGTGGGTTCTGTCCTTGAGCCAGTTTGCAATCCATCTAGTGACATAGGTGTTTATATTTAAGCTGGTGAGCTTATCTATAATGCCCGAGTGGGGTATTGTATCGAAGGCTTTTGCGAGGCCCAGATAGGCTGTGTGGACCACCTTCCCCTCGTCAATGGCCTTGGTGACTGTTTCAAAGAAATCAACCAGGTTTAAGAGGCAGGATCTGCCCTTAACAAAGCCGAACTGGGTAGGATCCAGTGTCTGTAGGTCCCCAATATCTTTTTTTATGAGGTCCATGATGATCCTTTCCATAGCTTTGCAGACCTAGCTAGTTAGGCTTATGGGGCGATAGTTTCCAGGATCCGTTGAGGCACCACCTTTATGGAGAGGGACCACTGTTGCTGTACCCCACTCTTTGGGCACATATCCTGTAGTAAGGCTGAGATTGAACAGTAGTTTTATGTTTGGGTTTAGCTCTTCTTGGAGTAAATGTAGGACGCAGCCCGGGACACCGTCTGGTCCCATTGATGCTGTGTTTTTTGCTTTGGAGAGGGTGGCTCTTACCTGAGCATCTGAGATGTCAGGGGGGCAGCACTCTGTTGGGATAGATATTTGCCCTCTTGGTGGGGAGGGGGGGGAGACGTTTGTGCTGAACCTGTCAGCTAGGATGTTGGCAATGTCTGTGGGTTCGGTGTATTTTTTGTCATTTTGGACTAATTCTGAGCATATCTGGGACTTACCACCCAGGTTCCTAACATAACTAAAGAAAGCCTTGTGATTATCCTTAGTGTCCTGTGCAATTTTTCTCTCGAAGCTGGCCTTAGACAATTTTATGAGTGCCCGTAGTTTTTTGCTAATACTGATCAGTGAAGCCTTCCCTTCTTGGGATTTTGCTCTATCATTTAGTAGCTTCCTCCTTCTATTGTTTTAATTATTTATTATTTATTTTATTTTACATTTGTTAACCGGGCTAGTCTGGCTGGATACATGTCCATTTTCAGCAGAGGCCCGAGGAGAAAAGCTCCACTATCAGACTAAGACACTACAGATTAGGAAGTAACTAAATAAAAACAAACAAACAAATAACATAATGTACTCAGGTGAAAAACAATTACATATATGGTTTTCATGGACTAGTCTAAATAAATGACAAACAAAGTTCAGACAAGGGGATGAGGAGAATAAGCTCAAGTCTTAGATACTACAAATAAAGTTAAAAAAAATATCAGTAGTAAGTATTGTATAGTTTGTTTATGGCTGGGGTCCACCAGACAGGACATCTGCCTTTGGAGGATTGGGTCTTGGTTTTATTTGGGATCCCATGATCCATGCATTCCTGAAGGTGTTCATAGAATGCGTTTATAAAGGATTCTGTGATCTGGGCCGTATTTTCCACAGGCCCGGGGGCTTTGAAGGATTCCACCTCGGTTTTGAGGAGTGTGAAATTTGCTTTAGAGAAGTTCTTCACTGTGGTTTTCTGGGCAGGGGGTGGGGTCGGCATGTGAAGATCCAGTGAGATTAGTTTATGGTCTGATCTTACCAGTGAGGGATACACTTCTGGTCTGGAGCATAGAGTCCCCATGTTGGTGATGATCAGGTCCAGTATGTTTTCTCCTCTTGTGGGAGTAGTAATAAGTTGTTCCATAGCATTTGAGTTTATAAATTCTAGGAACCTTTGGGCTAGGGTGTTGGAGCTAGAGTAATGCTCCCAGTCTATGTTTGGGTAGTTGAAGTCGCCCAATATAATGGTGTTTGGAGAGACCTTCATATTTTCCAGTGTTCTCAGGAAGGGCGAGTGGGGTTCCTGGGTTTTGGAGGGTGGTATGTAGCAGGCTATAAACTGGAAGGCAGTTTTACCCACTGTTAGTTGCACATGGATAGTCTCTGATGCTTCGTGCAATGCCACTAACCTGGAGGTGTGGATATCCTTGATAAATATGGAAACTCCCCCTCCTTTTGTGGTTCGGTCTGGGTTTTGGGGCCGAAAAGCATGATATGAGGTATAGCCTGGTAGTGCTGGGGTGCTCTCTGGAGCCTTGAACCAGGTTTCTGTCACTGCACAGATATCAATGTTCTCCATACTGAGGAGAGCTTCGAGAGCGTGCATCTTAAGGTTAAGACTTCTGGCATTTAGCAGCATTACCCTTAGTTTCTTGTTCCTTGTGCTGTCTATGGGGGTGGGTTTGACTTTTGAGCCTTGTCTAAAAAAGGCACTATGGGGGTGGCAAGAGCCTTTGCCAATATCCAAAAGCCCAGTGGTGACAGGTGCAAGCCGTCCCTAGTGAAGCAACGTGGCTTGTCGAGCATGTCATCCCAGGCTGACAGACACTGGATCCCCTTTGAATGACACCAAAATTTTAGCCAATTGTTAAAATCGATCATTTTGTCTTTGTACTGTGGCATCATTCTAGGTGAGGGTAAGATGCTGCTCAAGGTCAGGGTCATACCAGCCTGGGCTACATGATCAGAGAGCTCCTCTATGTCTCCTTTCATGTAGTCCAGGGAGGTACGTCTCAGGTCAACCACAGCAGCATGTACAATGACTGAGTCATATTTGTATTTGCTTTGGAGTGACCTGAGTGCTTGCGTTATGTGGCGGATCCTAGCACCCGACAGGCAGCTCACCGTGACCTTCTCTTTATTCAGCCTGGTGAGCGGGATGTCAGTGTGTCTGACAATAGAGTCACCTATTACAAGAGTATCAGGTGTGTTATTCAGCCTTAAGGGCTGTGGCTGCTTGGCACACTGACTTTGTGGGTTATGTGTTGTGTGTGTTTTGTTTTGAGGTAGCGTTTGCTTGGATGTCTGCTTTGGAGGTCTCTGTTGCTTAGGTAGATTTTTATTTAGAGCCTCTGAGTATGTTTTTGTGTATTTATGTGTTTGGTTCGCTGATGTGGTGGGACTATGTGATACTGGAATTGTGTTGTGTGAGGTTACCTTCTCCTCCTGACTGGTTACACCAGTTTTGAGATGAGAGAGCTCAGCCTCCAGTTTGGCTAAATAGTTGCATCTCTCATATATATTTGAACATGTTTGGAGGAGGAGAGGGTTGTCCCCGTACATGAGACAGTTGTAACATTGCCTCAAAATTCCCAGATTCACCAGCTGGACTGGAGAGGAAACCATTGATTGACCTTTGGACATGCTAGAGTAATATAGGGAAACTGAATTTAAGACAGACCAATAGAGGACAGGGTAATCGTAGAGAGTATAAGAGTAAGTAGTGCTTATGGTTTAATAGTGCTAACTTGTAGGATTACTTAATTGGACCAGTGAAGGGCCTTAGAATGAGAATATGGTGTTTAAATTGAGAGATAGAGCAGTTCTAAGGGAAAAAGTGAAGAGCAGACTTTGTGGAGCCAGGAATAGTTTAAACCCAATTAGGAGGCGCTGCCCACTGTTGCGCTATGCACAAAAATGCGCAAAACCGTCAACTCCAATGTATAAAAAAAACAAACCAGAAACTAGGTCTGCTATATCGGAACAAAAAATTCCTAACCCCTGAATCCAGACTTACCCTGGGCCAGGCACTCCTCCTCCCCTCCCTCTTATATGCCTCCCCAGTTCTTACCAATATCCAGGCCTCCACTCTAAACAAACTCCAACAGACTTACCATAAAATAGCCAGGTTCATTACTAACTCCCCATTCATCTCACACCACTGCATTTCTTTAAACTCTCTTCAATGGCTTGAACTTCCCCAATTTCTGCTATCTTACCAATTTCATATGCTACACTCTATTCTTTATAAACCCTCCTTCTGTCCATCTCTATCTTCCTTAGTCTCCATCTACTTCTCATCCCAGACCCTCCATACTTCTAACTAACAATTACTTGATATCCACCACCCAAAAAGGTCAGTAGGCAAACTACTGTACAAACAATCCCTTGCCCGTGCTTGGAACAAACTTCCCCTTGACATACGTTCAATCTCCCACACCTCACACTTTAAAAATGAACTAAAAGCTTATTTTCTCAATTCCAGAACCTGCCCTTGCCATGACCCCACCTAGTCTTGCTTCCCTTTATGTACCCTCAAAAGGACCATACTTAGTACCTCATTACACCTCTCTCTCCAGTGTGTCTACTATGCATTTGCATAATTTTATACAAACAAAAAAGTTTTATTGTTGACCCCTTGAGCTATATCAATGTAAAATTATGTTACTTAGCTTCTTTTTAATGCAGCTTTAACTTTATGAATGTAACCCAACATATGTGAATCTTTTTGCTATAACTGCTATTATATCTATATTGTTGAAAATTGTACTTGTTTAAAAACGTACTACTGGCGCTTTTCTTCTCGGGTCTCCACTGAAAATGGGCCACAAGCCCAGATGGGCAAACCCAGTTAACAAATGTCAATAAATATATCTTCTTCTCCTTTCGGCTTTTCCCGGTTAGGGGTCGCCACAGTGGATCATCTGTCAGCTCATGATTGGCAGTGGAGTTTTACGGTGTCGTGGTGCCAGCCCGGTGCCCAACCTTCCACAGAAGGTACAAATGTCAATAAATAAATAAAAAATAAAGATATGAATGAGCATGCTCAAACATGCACAGAGACACATTTTGTCTTGCACTCACTCATATACTGTACACTTCTATACATTCATCTAGTGCTTTCAAGTCACATCTGACGCCTGTACTCACCCTAAAAGCAGATGATACTGTCCAAGGAATTTACTAGGTAAGTATGGAATGAGGTCAGTTACTAGTCCTTTCTTCTGAATCACAAACACACACACATACAAACAAACATACACACACACACACACACACACACACACACACACACACACACACACACACACACACACACACACACACACACACACACACACAGCTGCAGACAATTTGGAGTTGTCACACCATCTATCAAATGCCTTTGTGATATGGGGGAAATGGATTAGCCAAATAAATTCACATGAACTCAGAGAAGCCACACAAACTTTTCAAAGAAGGAATCCCAGCTGAGAAGTGAATCAATAACTTCTTGCTGTAAGCCAACTAAACTACTCACTGCACTACTGTGACACCCTACTGATTTGCCTAGAGGCAAACTGAGGAATGCCTGTTAAACTACAGCAGGCCTTTAGGATGTTAGAGGAAACCAGGTCACCTACATAAAACCTACACAGAGAAGTCATGCAGACTCCCCACAGAAAGAATCACAACCAGTAAGACATCCAAAGAACCAAAGACTGTAAGATGGCAATAATACTGCTACTTGCCAATGATCAGCTAATTTCATATACATTCTACCCAGACATCCAAAGATAACCACTCAGTGTGCACAGTGTTGAAGTTTGATTGTGATGGAAAGTGAATGAAATTATAGCCAATTTTTTTTTCTTAGGTACACTGCAACATTCTGCTCACATGAACACATACATGCATGTGTCACAACAATAATCATTTTACATTAATTCTAGGAAAATGAAATATATTGTGTGACACTGTTTCTGCAAAACTAGATCAGTAACTGTAGTCAAACAACAGCAGGATAATTCATTTATATCTACAGACTGCCACTACAGTGAGTAATTATAACCACTTTATTGACTGTGTATACTGCATATGTCTGATCTTGTAAAAATAGCAACAGTAATGTAGTTGACGTTTGCTTTACAAAAGTACATAGCAGTCACAGTAAAGTATTCTAGCTTACTTTAAATTGAACAAATGATTGCAGGATGAGTGACTTTTATCCACAGACAGCCCCTGTAGCTAGTAGTTATAGCCCTGTTTTTGCTACATGCACCAGACAACAGTCATAATAGGTCTTTCAACTGTTTCACAAATGCTTTAGACACTGTAAAGTATTCCAACTTGTTCAAATACATATTAGTTTTGCACCGTCAGACTATAACTGTTTCAGTGAACAAAAACAGCAAAATCAGTCAGTTTTTATCTACAGACAGCTCTAGTTTATTTATTTTATTTATTTTATATGTGTTGACTGGGATAGTCCGAATGGATTCATGTCCATTTTCAGTGGAGGCCTGGGAGAAAAGCTCCAATGTAAGCAGATAAGATTACTAAGTACAATGTATACACTGGTTACTTACTTAACAAGCTATACAAATTCCAAGGTTATAGACATACGTAACACAACTAAACTAAATTACCATTTTTAACACCAAATAGAGGAGAGTTAGTCAAGTTTGATACATTGACATAGCCAGTTTAGTTTCAAATATTGTTTGAGTCTTTTCTTAAATTGACTCAGGGTGGTAAGTAAGGTAATATCAGCTGGGAGTGAGTTCCAGGATCTACCTACAGAGATGGCAAAGAGAGAGTCACCGACTAAGTTAATAGTTTTGATAGTTTGACCTAGCAGTCTATTGGAAGATTGAAGGTCTAGGATTATTATAGGTGGTAATTATGTTTTTAAGTGCAGGAGTATTGTCTGGATTGTAAAGGATTTTATATGCCATAATCATTTGGTTATACTGGCTTAAACTGGGCAGTTCTAGCCACCCAAGCTGGTTTAGATTGATACAGAGTGTGTCTTATAAGGCAGATCAGTACCAAATCTGGCAATGTGGTTGTAGCTGGTAGAGACTTTGTTAAGAAAGACTTTTTTAAGTTAATGAGTAAAGGGGATGCGTAGAAAAGAGTTGAGAGTAGGTGAGAGCATACTATGGAAATTCTAGCAGGTGAGGTTAAGAAGGCTTTAATCCTGTAAAGTGACCCTAGTTTTTTATTGATGGTTTTGATGGTTTGATTAACATGCAGGTTGAATTGAAGATTATTATCTATGATAACACCTTGTAGTTTTGTAGAGGTGTCTGGGGAGATTATAGTACCATTATTGGATTTTATGGTAACGGTAAATGCAGCGGACCTTTGAGTTGGTGAGAAAAGTATTAGCTTTTTTGGGGGGGATTTAAGATCAGACAATGACCAGAGAGCCAGTTTTCTACTATGTTGAAGGTATTCTGGATAGCTGACCATAGTTCGGTCTGAGATATGGCCGAGTAAATCAGGGTGGAGTTATCAGCATATTGAAAACAGCTGACTTTTGGGATGACAGTATAAAGGTCATTGATGAAAATGGAGAACAGAAGGGGCTTTTTGTAGATACTTGGCAGGGAGTAGATCAGCAGAGAGTGTAGTTGGTTTTAATTATTTGATCAAGACACGAATAAGTGAAGTGGCAACTGGTTGGAAAATGAATGAGAGTTGGTTACTAGGGGTGGTATCCTCAGGGCCAGGGGAGCTTGGAGGTAGTTGGCTAACTAGGGCTTGGATTGTCTCAGTGAAGAATCGATTGAAACTGTCTGAGACTTCCTCAGGTGGTTTATCAATGGTGGCTACAGGGGTTGGGGTGGAAGTTTGTCCAGGATGTAATAGTTTATTTATACCTGCCCAAAACTTCTGAGGGTTGTTTTGATTTATTTGCTGAAAATTATAGTAGTAGTTTTTTTTGTCTTGTAAAATGGATTTTTAGTCTCATTCCTTGATTGCCGATATTTAATGTGATCTTGGGGGTCTTTTGTAGTATGACATAATGCTCATGCTTTGTTTGTAAGGATGGTTTTTAGTTTGGACTCTTTAGAAAGCCATGGTGCAGTTTTTGCCTTTGTTCTTATTGAGTGAATAGGTGCATGAGAGTCAAAAATCTCAAGGAATTTGTTGTTAAAGTAGATAACCGCTTCCTCTAAGGGGAGGTGTTTTAGGACTGACCATTTACATGAATTTAGTTTCTCTTGGAATTTGATAGGGTTAAAGTTCTTATTGTTTCTTACCGTTCTGAATAGGGGTTGGTGGGGGTTAATGGCTTTATGCTTAATTATACAGGTAAGAAGGTGATCACATAAGTCATGAGGGAGGGTTCCCAGAGGTATGCAGTTGGGGGTGACTATTGATAAGTATGCAATCAAGTATGCTTTCTTTATGGTTAGGTTTACCTATCCTAGTAGGGGTGGTTATGATTTGTGCAAATGCATGCAGGTTAACATGGGTGGTTGGGGATTCTGAGGAACAGGTGTTGCAGTCTTTGTTAAAATCTCCAAGTTTTAAAGTTTCTTTGGGGTTAGGTACATGATAGCCAGTGAAGGGTATCTTCAAGTGTAGATATGTTATTCCCTTGGGGAATGTACATACAGATGATATTGATGCATTTATTTTTATTAATTTGCAATTTGGTAGCGAGAATCTCTGAGATATTAATTTGAGGTGGTTGTATAGCATCAACGGTGATGTTTAACACAGATTTATAGAAAACAGATACCCCACCTCCCTTCCTGGAAGCACGATCCAGCCTGTGTATGTTATACCCAGGTGGTACCACTTCATTATCTGTGGTGCTAGGTTTTAATCAGGTTTTGGATAAACAGAGTATCTCAGGGGAGTGGACAGCCAGGAGTGCATGGAGTTTATGTACCTTGTTGTTTATACTTCTAATGTTAAGGTAACAGGCCAGGAGAGAGTTAGGGGGCCTATTAATTGTAAGTTTATTACTTGGGTTACATGTAGAGGGGTTAAGTTTATTGGGAGTATATGGGCCAGGGATTGGGTGATATCACCACCAAGTGTGAGGTTTTGATGAAACCTAGTGATAAGTGTCAGGAATTTATTTATAAGTTTAGGGTACTGTTTAGATCTGGAGCTAATGTATCTGGGACTGGTATGTTGATAATGTGAGCAGGTTGTGGGGCTGGACACAGTGCTGTATGATTGGTAAAAGGTGCTATGAATTACAACTACAGTGGTGGTGTGGCCTTTTGGGTAATGACATTGTGTGAGAAACTGGTTTTCATACAAGGAAAGGAGATAAGGGGCAAGCAAAAGGGTAAAAAAGAGAAGTGTAACATTGTGTGTGGTGGAGCGTATGAGTTAAAGGAATTATTTGATTTGGGTGGTATGACACGATGATATATTGGTAGTACTTGAGGTAATGATGGAGTAAGGGTAGGAGAAATTAGGATAGAAGTAAGCTGTAAGGTTCTAGTAACAGGTGGGTGGGGCTATATGACTATAAATCTAGTAGTAGTGGGGGTGGGTGGAAATTGGGGGCAGGGTGGGGTGCGGAGCGAGCCCGAGTGCAGCGTGAGCAACTTAAGCAGGGATTAGCCAAAGTACAAGTTTTTTTAAGGTTTCTTAGAGCCATAAGGTAAGTATATAGGGAGCCAGACCTCTTTGTTTTAGTTGCTTTAGTGTAATATAATGTTTAGGGTAGTTGCTGTGGTGTAATATAATCATTAGGGCTTTCAGAACTCTTTGTTTTAGTTACTGTAGTGTAATGAAATATTTTTTAGGGCTTTGAGGTTAGAAACACTGCCTTTAGAGAGTAAGGAGTAATCTAGTATTTGCTTAGAATTGGGAGTATGCCAATTGTTATGGGGGACAAACTAAAGGTGCTTTAGACCCAGAACAGCGACGGTGAGTGGATCGGTGCTTAGCCAGAGTAAAAGGTGTCTTAAGGTTTCTTAGAGCCATAAGGTAAGTATATGGGGAGTCAGAGCTCTTTGTTTTAGTTGCTGGAGTGTAATATAATTTTTAGTGTAGTTGCTGTAGCGTAATATAATTGTTAGGGCTTTCAGAACTCTTTGTTTTAGTTACTGTAGTGTAATATAATTTTTAGGGTTTTGAGGTTAAAAACACTGTCATTAGAGGGTAGGGGTAATCTAGTATTTCCTTAGAACTGGGAGTAACCCAATTGTCATGGGGTACAAACTATAAGTGATTTAGACCCGGAACAGCGACGGTGTGTGGACCAGTGCTTAGCCAGAGTAAAAGGTTTCTTAAGGTTTCTTAGAGCCATAAGGTAAGTATATAAGGAGTCAGAGCTCTTTGTTTTAGTTGCTGTAGTGTAATAAAACTTTTAGAGTAGTTGCTGTAGTGTAATATACTTGGTAGGGCTTTCAGAACTCTTTGTTTTAGTTACAGTAGTGTAATACAATTTTTAGGGTCTTGAGGTTAGAAACACTCTCTTTAGAGGGTAGGGGGTAATCTAGTATTTCCTTAGAATTGGGAGTTAGCCAATTGTTATGGGGGACAAACTATAGGTGCTTTAGACCCAGAAGAGTGAGGGCGAGCAGAGGAGGGCTGAGCCAGAGTACAATGATTCTTAAGGTTTCTTAGATCTATAAAGTAAGTATGTAGGGAGTCAGAGTTCTTTGTTTTAGTTGCTGTAGTGTAATATAATTTTTAGAGTAGTTCCTGCAGTGTAATATAATTTTTAGGTCTTTCAGAACTCTTTGTTTTAGTTAGTGTAGTGTAATATAATTTTTTAGAGTTTTGAGGTTAGAAACACTGTCTTTGGAGGGTAGGGCGTAATCTTGTATTTCCTTAGAACTGGGAGTTAGCCAATTGTTATGGGGGATAAACTATAGGTACTTTAGACCCAGAACAGTGAGGTTGAGCGGAGTGGGGCTTAGCCAGAGTACAAGATTTCTTAATGTATCTTTGAGCTGTAAGGTAAGTATATAGGGAGTCAGAGCTCTTTGTTTTAGTTACTGTAGTGTAATATAATTTTTACGGTAGTTGCTGTAGTAAAATATAATTGTTAGGGGTTTCAGAACTCTTTGTTTTAGTTACTATAGTGTAATTACTATAATGTTTAGGGTTTTCAAGTTAGAAACACTGTCTTTATAGTGTAGGGGGTAATCTACTATTTTCTTTAGAACTGGGAGTTAGCCAATTGTTATGGGGGACAAACTATAGGTGTTTTAGACCGAGAACAGTGAGGGCGAGCAGAGTGGGGCTTAGCCAGAGTACAAGGTTTCTTAAGGTTTCTTAGAGCCATAAGGTAATTATATAAGGAGTCAGAGCTCTTTGTTTTAGATGCTGTAGTGTAATATAATTTTTAGGGTAGTTGCTGTAGTCTAATATAATTGTTAGGGATTTCAGAAATCTTTGTTTTAGCTGCTGTGGTATAATATAATTTTTAGGGTAGTTGCTGTAGTCTAATATAATTGTTAGGGCTTTCAGAACTCTTTGTTTTAGTTACTGTAGTGTAATATAATTTTTAGGGTTTTGAGGTTAGACACACTGTCTTTAGACGGTAGTGGGTAATCTAGAATTTCCTTAGAATTGGGAGTTAGCCAATTGTTATGGAGACAAACTAAAGGTGCTTTAGACCCAGAACAGAGAAGGCGACCGGAGCGGACCTTAGCCAGAGTACAAGGTTTCTCAAGGTTTCTTAGATCCGTATGGTAAGTATATAGGGAGTCAGAGCTCTTTGTTTTAGTTGCTGTAGTGTAATATAATTTTTAGGGTAGTTGCTGTAGTCTAGTATAATTGTTAGGGCTTTCAGAACTCTTTCTTTTAGTTACTGTAGTGTAATATAATTTTTAGGGTTTTGAGGTTAGAAATACTGTCTTTAGAGGTAGGGGCAATCTAGTATTTCCTTAGAATTGGGAGTTAGCTAGTTGTTATGGGAACAAACTATAGGTGCTTTAGACCCAGAACAGAGAAGGTGACCGGATCGAGGCTTAGCCAGAGTACAAGGTTTCTTAAAGTTTCTTAGAGCCGTAAGGTAAGTATGTAGGGAGTCAGAGCTCTTTTTTTAGTTGCTGTAGTGTAATATAATTTTTAGGGTAGTTACTGTAGTGTAATATAATTGTTAGGGCTTTCAGAACTCTTTGTTTTAGTTACTGTAGTGTAATATAATTTTTAGGGTTTTGAGGTTAGAAACACTGTCTTTGGAGGGTAGGGGTAATCTAGTATTTCCTTAGAAATGGGAGTAAGCCAATTATTATGGGGGAACAAATTATAGGTGCTTTAGACCCAGAACAGCGAAGGCGAGCAGAGCAGGGCTTAGCCAAATTACAAGATTTCTTAAGGTTTCCTAGAGCCATAAGGTAAGTATATAGAGAGCAGAGCTCTTTGTTTTAGTTGCTGTAGTGTAATATAATTTTTAGAGTAGTTGTTGTAGTGTAATATAATTGTTAAGGCTTTCAGAACTCTTTGTTTTAGTTACTGTAGTGTAATATAAGTTTTAGGGTTTTGAGATTAGG
The DNA here is from genome assembly GCF_019279795.1 of Protopterus annectens. NCBI lineage: Eukaryota > Metazoa > Chordata > Ceratodontiformes > Protopteridae > Protopterus > Protopterus annectens. The sequence continues at coordinate 1,535,163,479 of NC_056728.1, read as the reverse complement.
AACACTGTCTTTTGAGGGTAGTGGGTAATCTAGTATTTCCTTAGAATTGGGAGTAAGCCAATTGTTATGGGGGACAAACTATAGGTGCTTTAGACCCAGAACAGTGAGAACGAGCGGAGCGGTGCTTAGCCAGACTACTAGGTTTCTTAAAGTTTCTTAGAGCTGTAAGGTAAGTATATTGGGCGTCAGCGCTCTTTGTTTTGGTTGCTGTTGTATAATATAATTTTTAGGTAGTTGCTATAGTGTAATATAATTGTTGGGGCTTTCAGAACTCTTTGTTTTAGTTACTGTAGTGTAATATAATTTTTAGATTTTTGAGGTTAGAAACACTGTCTTTAAAGGGTAGGGGTACTCCCAATTCCATAGAATTGGGAGTAAGCCAGTTGTTATGGGAGACAAACTATAGGTGCTTTAGACCCAGAACAGCAAATTACAATTAAAGTTGAGTAAGGTAATACCTTTTGACCTTTGCAGTTTTGTAGTGGGCTGGATTCAGTTTATGTTCTCAGGTAGAGCTTCGTCAGGGTAGCATCTTTCACGTTTTGTGAGCCGTTTTATGGATGTTATTTGAGGAGAACTACCTGGAGATGAGATTAAATTAAAGATACATAAGTAACTAGCTTGGGAGACAACGTAATACTATATCACAGACTCAGGGAGCAAAAATTACCAAGCTTGTCGGTAACCGAGTAGAGCACTCTGATATAGGGATACCAGGCAAACATTTATACTGTCAGCACACAGTTAGCCACCAAAAACAGCATTTACATCAGAATGTTTTCCTGTCTAGCACATATAGAGTACTGTAAGGTCATCTTCCAGTTCTATGTCACAGCAAGTTATTTTACACAAAGCAGCTACTGTTCAGATTAGCTACGGTAAGCTACTACCTTCATGAACACTTTTTTTTACTTCTTTATAAGGAATGGAGCACCAACATTAGGAATCCTTTTTATAATGTAATATTTAATTAACTTTGACCAAACAAATTTCAAAATGACTCCAGTGCCACGTGCAGCATGCTATGGTTATACTTTCAACCAGATATACTATGCTATACACTAGTTCACTGTCATTTTAAGCATAACATTTTTAAACAACCAAATCAATTCAGTATACAGCAGTCCACTGTCATTTTAAGCAAAAAATGTTTTAAACAGAGAAACCAATGCAGTAACAGTGCTCAGCTAGACAAATAACATCTTTTTAGCCACAACAGGCTTAGTGCAGAGAAACAATTTCAATCAAAAATGCTCAGCTAAGCTGGGTCTACTAGCACCGGGCGTTTGAAAATGGAGGCTCCAGTAGATGGATATGAAACCTTGCATATGTAGCTATGCACGGGAGGAGTCAAGGCTTAGCCAGAGTACAACGTTTCTTAAAGTTTCTTAGAGCCATAAGGTAAGTATATAGGGAGTCAGAGCTCTTTGTTTTAGTTGCTGTAGTGTAATATAATTTTTAGGGTGGTTGCTGTAGTGTAATATAATTGTTCCCAGCATTATAGTCCCTTTGTTGACTGTGTTCATCTCACATGTTTGCAATAACAACATTCCTTCTTCTTCTCTTTCAGCTGTTCCCATTAGAAATCGCCACAGTGGATAATCTGTTTCCATTTCTTCCTGTCCTCTGCGTATTGCTCTTTCATACCAGCCACCTGCATGTCCTCTCTCACCACGTCCATAAACCTTATCTTAGGCCTTCCTCTTTTCCTCTTACCTGGCAGCTCCATCCTTAGCATCCTTTTTCCAATATACCCATCATCCCTCCTCAGCACATGTCCAAACCAACGTAATCTCACCTCTCTGACTTTGTCTCCAAACCGTCCAACCTGAGCTGACCCTCTAATATACTGATTCCTAATCCTGTCCATCCTTGTCACACCCTGTACAAATCTTTAACTCTGCCACTTCCAGCTCCGACTCCTGCCTTTTTGTCAATGCCACCATCTCCAACCCATACAACATAGCTGGACTCACTACCCTCTTGTAGACCTTCCCTTTCACTCTTACTGATACCCGTCTGTCACAAATAACTCCTGACACTTTTCTCCACCCATTCCACCCTGCCTGTACTTTCTTCACCTCTCTTCCACACTCACCATTACTCTGAACTGTTGACCCCAAGTACTTAAACTCATCCACCTTTGCCAACTCTACTCCCTGCATCCTCACCATTCCTCTATCCTCCCTCTCATTCACACAAACATATTCTGTCTTAGTCCTGCTGACCTTCATTCCTCTTCTCTCTAGAGCATATCTCCACCTTTCCAGGGTCTCCTCAACCTGATCCCTACTCTCACTACAGATCACAATGTCATCTGCAAAATTCATAGTCCATGGGGCCTCCTGTTTGATCTCGTCTGTCAACCTGTCCATCACCATTGCAAATAAGAAAGGGCTCAGAGCTGATCCTTGATGTAATCCCACCTCCACCTTAAATGGATCTGTCACTCCCACTGCAGACTTCACCACTGTCCCACTACCCTCGTACATATACTGTACTACTCTTACATACTTCTCTGCCACTCCTGACTTCCTCATACAATACCACAACTCCTCTCTAGGCACCCTATCATATGCTTTCTCCAAGTCTACAAAGACACAATGCAACTCCTTCTGACCTTCCCTATATTTCTCCATCAACAATCTCAGAGCAAACATTGCATCTGCAGTGCTCTTTCCTGGCATAAAACCATACTGCTGATCACTAATCACCACCTCCTTTCTTAACCTAGCTTCCACTACTATTTCCCATAACTTCAAGCTGTGACTGATTAGTTTTATCCCTCTGTAGTTTCTACAACTCTGCACATCACCCTTATTCTTAAAAATAAGTACCAAAACACTTTTCTCCACTCCTCAGGCATCTTCTGACTTTCCAAGATTTCATTAAACAATCTGGTTAAGAACGCCACTGCCATTTCTCCTAAGCACCTCCATGCTTCCACTGGTATGTCATCTGAAACAACAGCCTTTCCATTCTTCATCCTCCTCATAGCTGTCCATACTTCCTCCTTGCTAATCTGTTTCACTTCCTGATTCACTATTCCCACATCATCCAACCTTCTCTCTCTCTCTCTCTCTCTCTCTCTCATTCTCTTCATTCATCAGCCCCTCAAAGTACTCTTTCCATCTGCTCAACACACTCTCCTCGCTTGTGAGTATGTTTCCCTCACTATCCCTTATTACCCTTACCTGGTGCACATCTTTCCCAGCTCGGTCCCTCTGTCTAGCCAATCGGTACAGGTCCTTTTCTCCCTCTTTAGTGTTCAACCTTTCATACAGCTCTCCTTATGCCTTATCCTTAGCCTTCACCACCTCTCTCTTCGCCATGCTCCTCATCTCCTTATACTCCTGTTTACTTTCTTCATCTGTCTGACAATCCCACTTCTTCTTCACCAACCTCTTCCTCTGTATACTCTCCTGTTCTTCCTCATTCCACCACTAGGTCTCCTTGTCCTCCTTCCTCTGTCCAGATGTCATACCAAGCACTTTTCTAGCTGTCTTCCTTACCATCTTGGCTGTAGTTACCCAGCTATTCGGTAACTCTTCACTGCCCCCCAGTGCCTGTTTTAACTCTTCCCTGAACTCCAGCTCACAATCACACTTTTTTAACTTCCACCATTTGATCCTTGGCACTGCTTTCACACTTGTCCTCTTCTTCTTGATCACCACCATCATCCTACAGACCACCAACAACCAATAACAACATTCCTGCAGTCATTTATTTCAACTCTGTTTCACATAAAGACACAGTAGCCAGCCACTGTAAGGCATTCTAACTTGCTTCAGAAATATGCACAATAGCCATACAAATTCAGAATAATGACTGCTTAAGTCATGCAAATAGCAGTTTCATTTTCAACAAGCATACCCAGAATTCACAGCCATGTTTTTCACCGTGTACCCTTCAGATGAGTGATTGCGAAAATACTAAATCACTAATAATAAAACTAAGTATATTTTTTCTCTTGCATTGCCTATCCTCATTAACTGTGAAAGTTTACTGTGATATTTATTTGTTTTTCTGCACTTCTTCAAATTTTAAATTGCTTTTCAATCTGCTGTAAGGGCTGCTGTTCTGTGCTGAATTACATTGTATCTAGTGATTTGTTAATTAGTTCCAGGCATCTGTGCATTGTTCTTCAACACTTGGGCTCCAAAGCAGTCATTTTACATTAAGAGCGTCAAAGTCTGCACTCTTATGGCAGGAGAGGGCTGATGTCACTCATCTGACCTGGGAATTGCTTGTGGAAAGCTCATTATGTGCTTATCTGATTGGCCTGTGGGCTTAGTTAGTGTAAGACTTGTTTTTTCTGAGTGCATTGTGCAAAGCTGCTGTTCATGCAGCGGGGGTTACTAGCACCTTGTATTTAAGAAATCTCCTGAATTTGAAATTTCCGTAATAGAAAATACCTCAGAACTTTTCCTCAGTTTTGCGGCAGTCATGGATCTAATTACCTTGCCATAGCACCCAGGACCATCACTGCTCAGAGACCATTTGGTTTGGGCACTGGGCAGCATCACTAATGAGATTAGCGGCAGATTGCATCAAATAAACACTTCTCTTTGTCAGATTATAAACAATATCCACTTCTATCCCTTGAAAAGTACAGTAGGACCTACAGCCATGGATGGGCACTTTCCTACCATCACCGTTTCTAGCTTGGTGGATATAAGCATCCTGAAGTAATGTAGTAATTGACTCATGTACAGTGGTAACCACTTAATTCTCCAACAGGAAAATACAGTATGTGAGAGATGCATTTACACATTGGCCCTGGAAGCCAGACTCTCACATACAGACACAAAATACAAAAAACAGGCTGTCAACAGCTCACACACACCACTCATAGCACACATAGACCTACATATGTGGAGATGCTCACATGTAACTTGCACAAACCTCAAAGGCCTCTCATGCACACTTCTCAGAAACTCCACTGGCACACAAACAAGACATTTAACACCACAACACATAAAGCTACATTTCATTGTGTCTCACCTACCAAGCCCATAATGCGAATCACTCCTCATTCCAACATTCTGGTCATAGATGATTCCATTGTGAGACACACTGATGTCCCCCTTACAAGGGTGGATAAGGAGAAGGTTAGATTTAGTTGCCTCTCAGGATCCATCTGATCACAAAAGCACTCAGATGACTCACCCCTAAGTACCAGTATGATTCAGTCATAGTCCATGTGAGCATGAATGACCTGAGACATACCTCCCTGAACTATATGAAGAGAGATATAATTGAACTCTCAGAATATATGTCAAAGGGATGTATGAGCCTAGCACTGAGCAGAATTCTGCAATCTCCAAGGATGATGCCACAATACCAAAAGGAAATAATCAACTTTATCATTCCAAAGGGATCCAATATTTGTCAGCCGAGTAGGACATGGTTGACAGGCCATGCTGCTTTGCCAAGAATCGTCTTTACCTGTCTAGGCTTTTGGATATTATCAAAAACTTTATCCACCACTCTAGTGACTTTTTCAGGCATTGCCAAACAGGCAAACTTTCCAACATAACAAAAGCTAATCAGGACAAGCTAAAGGTTTTACTGCTCAGTGCTAGGAGCCTCAACAAGAAACTGCACTCCCTAGAAGCTGCCCTCACCCCAGAGAATACTGACCTGTGTGTAGATACAGAGACATATTTGAAAGCCATGGAAGTCACTCCTACAGTCCATCACTATAATGTTATCATACACTCTGTTTACCCACTGAACACAAACGAGTAAAAGGCAGAGATGTATCTATCCACATAAAAGTTAAACACACCTCAAGGCTGGTCAAACAATATGACATTCTTGAGCTTCTCCATGTCCAAATAACCACAGGAAAGATTTGTTACTATATTCTTGCTAACTACAGGTCCCCCTCCATTAACCAGTAAACCCACATGTCATACCTGAAGTTACTTGAATCACTCACCATCCAGCCCAATACCATACCAATGGATGATTTTTAACTACCCCCTACATTAATTGGGAGGCATACACAACCACTGGCATGAGGTCCAACGATTTCTTGACTTTGTAATTTCAAATACCCTGGAGCAGCTGGACTGCACTTCCACTAGGGGAACAAATATCCTAGATCTGGTACTCACAAATATGAGAAAATACTTCTCACACGCCCACCCCCCACCCCCATATATGATGTCCTTGATGGTAAGATCAGATCACAAAATGGTCTTCCTGGAAATAAAGGAAAAACTAGAACCCCCACCAAACTCAAAAAACATTAAGAAGTTTTCTAAGGCAAAATACCTTCTATTAAGTGATGGCATAGGTGGATTCCTAGCTGCCTCACATCCAGAAAACACAGAAGCCTATGCAACGATGCACGTGAAAGTTGTGTACAGCCATTTTAACAACTGCATAGAAATGTCAGTACCAGACTGAAGCAAACCCAGATCAAACTGCAAAAGCAACCACCCTTGTCAACCCATAGTATTAATAGATTGTACAACAAAAGGAAGAAAATCCTGTTAAAAAGTAAGAGGGAATTTCCAAATGAGAGCCAGTCCCTCGTTAATATAAACAAGTGAATCAGGGAACTAGTCACATCTCCAAAGGTAGCTGTTGAGGTAAAATAGCCTCCAAAGCTAAAGATAACCATAAGGCATTTTTCATTTATGTCCACAATCTTATGGGCAACACCCCAAAAAATATGTGTAATTAGTTATAGATGGCATTTCCTATACTCATCCATTAAACAGAGCAAATCTGCTGGCTGATATATTCAGTTCCAATTTTTTACTTGCCATCACTCCAAGTCCTCTGCCAAGAAATACCCCTCCCCACTCTTCTGCCAAATAGCACCAAAGAATAGGCAGCCACTGCGCTCCCTAAAGTTAAAAATGGGGCCCAGTGATATACCAAGTTGCCTCTTAAATAGCTTAAATCACCTATGTGGCCCATTAAGATCTCTATTTATCCACAGCTTCTGCTTTGACCTTGTCTTGATAGAGTAGAGAACAACAGCTCTCAGCCCTCTGCATGAAGGAGGACTGCCAACTGACCTGGGAAGTTACAAACCCATAAGTTTTATTTATTTATTTATTTAGTTGCATTTGTTTACCAGGATGGTCCAGCTGGGACAGAAGTGCCCATTTTCAGTGGAGTCCACAAATAAGACATTTCACATACAATACAGAATTTATAGTAATAGAGACATTTGGTACATATAATTGGCAGCTTATACAGTTAATGAAAAAGTACATAAGCAATCATTGTAAATCAAAGATAGGATACAAGCAATACAGAGTATAAACATAAGAACATATACATTCCAAGATAGTATACAAGCAATACAGAGTATATACATGAAAACATTCCATATGAGTATTTTTCAGCAAGCAAATTTAAGTAGAACACTTCAAGCTATGGGTGCAGAATAGATACAGGAATTAATTGGAATCTAGGTGCTAAACTGTAATACATTTAGGAGGTATAATAGTTGAGCGAAAGGCTATACGAGTACTGTTGTGATAGGCTATATGAGTACTGTTACAGGAATCAGCAGTCAGTGGATATTATGTAGATATAATTGGTGTAATATTAAGGTAGGATGTGAGAGTAGCTGAATGTCTTGCCTGGTTCAATGGTAGGTCTATAGGGGTTAAGGAGAAAAGAAAGTAGATGGGAGGGAATCAATGGTGGGACAATGAGGGTAGTAGAAGAGGGAAGTAGACAAAATGGGGAGATTCCAGAGTAGTGGTGTGGGGGTGAGAATAGTTGTGATGGCTGAAGGTAGGTTTTATGAGATGTGAAGTTAGGACATGTGGACAGCCAAGATGAGGAGAGGTGTTGTTTAAGAGATGTCTTGAAGAGGGTTACTGAGTGAGTGGACCTGAGTGTTGAGGAGGGAGGGTTGTTCCAGAGTTCTATGATGGTAAAGGAGTAAAGCACCTGGCCAGCCGAGAGTTTGGGTTTTTCTACATTTACAAGCGGTTGGCTGTTGGATCAGAGTGGTCTATTAGGATGGTATATAGTAAGTACAGAAGATAGAGCACGGCACATAGATAGCTTATGAATGAGTTTATGAGCTGTGGTTAGTTGGAGAAAGGTAAGATAGTTGGGGAGTACAAGCCATTTTAGGTAGCACAGTGATAAGCAGTGGTGGGATGAGTAGGAGGCATTAGTTACAAACTTAGGAATTTTGTTGTAGCATGACGCTATTTTGGACTTTAGAGAGGACTGAATGTTGATGAGGAGGGGGGCACCATATAAAAGAGAGGGTAATAGGAAAGAAGAGGCAAAAGATAGTCAGGCTGAGGCACTGAGTAGATGTTTGTGTCGGGAGAGAGTACCAAGCTTTTGATGTGTCTTTTTGACATTGAACAGGATGTCAAGGTCGAATGTGAGGTTTTCATCTATGATGACAATTAGGAGTTTTGTGCTAGGTACAATGTTGATGATGGTACCATTTACGGCTTGAATGGTGAAGTTCTCCTTTTGTAGGGGTGTGGACTTTTTGGGGGCAAAGATTACTAGTTTGGTTTTGTTGGGGTTAGAAGCAAGATGATTATTAGACATCCAAATTTTGGTGGAGGTGAGGGCATTTTGGGTGAGTTGATGTAGTTCTGATAGGTTGTTTGCAGTCTAGATGATAGTGGAGCCATCAGCGTACTGGATGACTGAGCCTTGAGCAAGTGTGGTTTGGAAGTTATTGATAAATATGCTAAACAGAAGTGGGCCTAAAATGGAGCTTTGAGGAACACCAGTAGTGGTGTTTAGGAAAGGGGAGTAAGAGTTTTGCCATTTAGTTGACTGTTGCCTGTAAGCGAGGTAATTAAGCCCATATTAATATACAGGTTTCAAAAATGAATCAAATTTATTTATTATTGGCACATGCCTTGAAAAAAATGTTTTGGAATTTCATTAGTAAATAAAAAGTAGTTCTCCAGAACTGACAGATTTTGTTAGTTGCACTCAGTCAATGGCCTTATACATTTGTTTGTCTGTAGCCTTGTAGGATAGGATCTAGGTCTGGAACTGAAAAAGACAAAGAGGGAATATTTTCATACTTTGAACCAGCATAAGTATAAGAATTACATTTTCACCTTATATTTTACAGTAATATTTAGGAGCTTCCACATTGAAAGTCAATGCACAGAGGATTGGAATCCCTGAAATGTATTTATTAAAAACATCTGTCAGAAAAAACACTTTTTAAGTGTTTTTACAAAGGTGCAAGTCGTCTACATTCCCTGAACTTACATATACTACCCCTGAGGTCATACTTACTCAAAAAGGAAGGAAACTCCCCTCAAAAGGGAATTGCTTCTTTCACAATTTGCCAACAGTGATTTCCTTTGGAGGAACTCCAATTGTCAGAGAGATAATGTTCGGGCAGTCAAAGCTCGAAATGTCAAACTTCCATCATAGGGACATAGGAATAATGCTACTAGTGCAAGGGATCATGAGATACCAAGTCATATACATCATTAAGTAGACACACGTTAAAGTTCTTTCCACCTTTTTTTGAGCACATAATAGTGTTCTGCTCTGAAATCAAGTAGGGTCACTCATAATAACTTTTGTGTAAATTTGTATCTACTTATTTAATCATTAAGACTAGCCTTAAAAGTATCCAAAGCTGTACTATGAACTACAATGATAACTTATTCCAAAGTCTCAGAATAAACTGAGTTAGGAATCCATCCTTTCAAAGAAACATATCCCTCTGTTTATTTATTTATTTTTAATTTCTCCACGTCTTTTGGCCTTATAATACCATAACGGGAATGGATCCCATTCCTAAGTCAAAGTACGATTACAATTCATGAAATTAGTATTGTTTCACTCCTTGATGTCAGCTAAAAGTGCTGTTTCCAACACCCACAATGTGCCCAGTAATGACTCCTTCTGCAATTCGTATGGAGCTACATGTATTGGTAACATATCTAAATACAATTCTAAATTCTTTTATATAAGACGCATTGCTTCTACTACTATTGGAACTGTCTGGGTATCTTTCTTCCACATTGCTCTTGTTTCTGCCTGCAGATTCTGATACTTTATGACTTTGTGTCTGTCTGTACGTAGGACACTGTAGTCACTGGGTGTGGCAATTTCAATGATCAGTGCTACTCTTGTTTTTTTTTCTTGGACCACTATGTCCGGTTTTAATCTTTTGAACTGTTGGTAATGGATGACCCCATGTGATGTAGACTTCTTCATTTTCTATGATGCTTTGTGGCTCATGTTTCCAGTGTTTTTTGACCACTTTAATATCATAATGTTTGCACAATCCCCAGTGCAGGAATAGTGCAATATTCTTGCCACATTATTATGCCTTTCAGTATACAGTCCTTCTGCCATTAGTATGTCACAACCAGCAACGAGGTGTGCAACTGTTTCCAATTTGGTTTTGTAAAACCTACATTGTCTGTTTCTCCCACATGTTCAATGGACTTTATAAACCAACGTGTACACAGCCCACTATCTTAGGCCGCCGATATTAACCTTTCATCTCTTGGTTTGAATTCACCTCTCCTTAACCATTCCTGTGTTCATTCCTGATCAACATAAGTTTCTTCCAGAAGTTTTCTATACTTGCAACTATATTTATGCTTTTTCCAGATTTCTTGCCTTCTCATCTGATCCTTCACCTTATATTCTTTCTTTTGTTTTTTTGGCACATTCTTTTGCCGCCTGATTTTTATCTACTTCTGGTTTGATTTCCATTCCTGCTTGATGCCAATAAGCTTCTGCTAGATTAAGCAGAGAAGTAATCTTAGCTTTATTCTCCTCAAGTTTCAAAATGTTCACTACATTTGGGTCTTGTGAGGTCAGCAGATATGTGTGGAGACCCACAATTGCAGATCTGTACATATAATCAATTTCAAGGAAGTTCATCCCTCCTTCAGAATGGGGAATATATAATCTTGGTATGCACTGAGTTTTATAAATCATTTGGTGAGCATGAAGCATCCTTCTTGTTTTGCTATCTAGTCTATCCAACACATTTTGGGGCCAGTTAATCACTCCAAAACTGTAAGCTAGGACAGGAAGAGCAAATTGGTTTATAGCTTGGATTTTGTTCCTAGATGTCAGTGCTGTTTTCAGGTTTAATTTAAGTCTTCTGAAGTATTCCTTGCTAAGTTTTATTCGCATTTGTTTGTGTTTTATTGTTGATTCTTCATCAATTCCCAAATATTTATACACTCCTTCTTGCTCAAGTTCTATCACATTCTTGTCCCAAACTGATGTTTTCCTGGTGTTGCAGTTTTCCTGCTTTAAAGGTTGCTTTTGCACATTTATCAAGACCAAATGACATTCTTATATCATCTGAAAAAGTTTTGACAACTTGCAATTGTGCTTTCAGTTCTTCATCTGATGAGCTATACAGTTTCAAATCATTGGCAAAGAGAAGGTGAGAAGTCTTTACACTTTGTTGTTTTCTAGTAGCCAGATTATAGCCATGACCTAAGCTGTAAGCTGTTGAGTAAACAGCTTAATGGATTAAGGGTAAGGCAGAATAGTAATGGTGACAGAGGGTCACTCTGGAATATCCCCCTTTGAATTTTTATCCCTGAGATAACAATTTGTCCTTTATCATGGCTTAATTGCAAAGTGGTCTGCCCCTGTTTCATGGTCACTGTAATGTAGTCGATCAGTATGGGGTGTATCTTATACATTTTTAAGCACTCTTTATCCATGAATAAGGGATACTATCAAATTCTTTTTTGTAGTCAATCCATGCTATACTTAGATTCTTCCCCTTTTTATAGCTCTCCACTATGACTTCATTTAACAACAAATGATCCTTTATTCCATAAGACTTTCTTTTATTGCTCTTTTGTTCTATTGGCATAATTGAGTTTTCTTCTACATGACTATAAACTCTATCGGCATCAATTCCCATATATAGTTTATACGTCGTCAGAAGGCAAGTTATTGGTTTATAATTTTTAGGGTAGCTTGCAATTCACTCTTAAGCAGGAGCATTGTTTTTCCTGTTGTTAGCCAGGTTGATGTCTGTTCTGGGTGCGCATATAAATAGTTCTTACTCATGGCTAAATCTTCGTGCAAAGATGTTAATACTTTTAACCAGAAGTTAGATACTGCATCTGGACCTGAGGTTTTCCAATTAGAGGTTTTTCTTAACTCTGTTTCAATCTTTCTAGCTGTTACTTCATCCCATTTCTTATCCTGTACCTTTAAACTTCTTATTCTTTCTTTTACTTCTGTCCATTTGGCATCTTTGTTATGTTCCACAGGATCTTCATAGATACTTCTCCAAAATGTATCTATTTATTTTTCTTTAAATTCCTTTTACCTTATTTCCCAGTTCTCTATAAAACCTTTTTGGGTCATTAATAAATTGCTTATTTTGCACTTTTCCTTTATATTTATATTCTTATCTTCTAAGTTTTTCTGCCTGTGAAATTTTTAGTTTGTTATTTGTGATACTGCATGATAGATCCTGGTCTGTTCTAATATTGCACATTGCTTTTATTATATCTATCTTTCTGAGTATTTTTGTTGATCTATTCCCTCTTCTATAGTCTTATAACAGTGACACTTATTGTCTTAATTGCTTTATAATTTTCTCTATTCGGTGTTTCCATGATGGTATTTGATTTCTCCCCTTCCTTTCCCTCACTACCCTGTGCTCTTGTGGTAGAACTTTATCAGTTATTAATTTAGCTGCACAGTAATATATCCTGTTTACTTCCATTATATTGCATGGATCTCTATGAACAGTCCTAATTACTGTGTTCATTTGTTTTATTAACCTTCTGCAGTCTATTTATTTTATTGATCTTGATATATCTGTCCTTGTCTATTAAATCAAGCAATTCTTCTCTTAACTCATTTTCTTCCAAACTGAGGACACACCCCTTGTTTTCCAATTCCTGTGGGCATTCTATAGAAGATTCATCTTCCTGTGACACAGTCTCATCAATTTCATCCTGTGCTGTCCGTTGCTTTATCATATGGGAACTCACTGTCCTATCACTCCTCAACATTGACTGCTTCACAATTTCCTGTTCCTTCCCTTGCTGTCTAGCTTCAAGTGAATGTTTATACTGGTTTCCTATGGAAGGCTCTAAATTATCTTGATATGGCACCTGACCAATTCCTTCCTGTTCCACTGGTTTCCCCTTAATTTGGATAGCCATTACTCTATCCTGTTGTGGTGCTTTCTGCATTAGATTTTCTACACTGAATCCTTCACTTTGCTGGTACTCCATAACCTCAGTTTCTATTTCTTTAACTTCTCCATTACTGATCTCCTTTTCTACTTTACCTCTTTGTCTTCTTATTTTTTTGTATTGCAAAGTTTTCCATGGCCAGATTCCTTTGCCTGTATTTCTCTTCAAATATCTTTGGTGCTGTTCTTTTTGTATTGGTTAGTTTTACTTTCAACTTTGCATAAATATTATACCATATTAAATCTCTTTTTCTTTCCCATGTCCATATTTCTTCTTCAGATGTTTCCTGATCTTCCTGTTTCTCCCTGTTTCAGGGGCTCACTCCATCCTGAGGTGATGTAACCCATGTTAGACCTTCTATATCAAATCCTTCACTTCACAGGCACTCCAAAACTTCAACTTCTATTTTTTTAACTTCTACTTTACTGATCTTCTTTTCTATGCTCCATCTTTGTCATATTATTTTTTTATTGTGAAATTTTCCATATCTGGATACCTTTACCTGTATTTCTCTTCAAATATCTTTGGGGCTGCCTTCTTTACATTGATTAATTTGGCTTTCTCCTTTGCATAAATATTGCACCATGTCAAATCTCTCTTTATTTCTCATGTCCATATTTCTTTTTTATACTTTTCAAATATCTCTTGGTTTTGTTGTTCATATTTTTGCACTTCCTCAGATGCTTCTTTTTCCAAACAGATCAAGGTTCCTTGATCTATATATTGTTTCTCACAAACCTGTTGTATTAGTGAACACAAATTTTCATTTGAAGCTTCTGACAGTTTTTCTTGCAGAAGTATTTTTCTTTCCTCTGATTTTTCTCTTAATCATTTTGTATATCTTGTGTCTAGAAATTCTGGGCTTTTTGCATAATAGTAACAATACATAATTTCTTTCTTATCCTCAATAGTTCACTTTATTTTCTTTATGGCTCTTCTTTGGCCTATCAGTTTTTTGTGATTTCTGTGGACTGCTACTTTCTTCTACAACAGGGGGGACATCTTCTACAGCAGGGGGGCCATCTTCTACAATGGGGGGGCATCTTTTTCTTTATTTCAGTAACGGTAAGCTGATGCTGTCAAGGCTACTTCCTGTGTCAAAACTGAATGTCATAACAGAAGAATGATCTCAAGAAGCACAAGTCTTTTTATATTGTTCAGAGTTTACCAACTTGTAGGAAAATGAATGTGTTTATTTATGTATTGCAATTGTTTATGGGGATAGTCCAACTGGTCAGAAAGCTACCCCTTTTCAATGGAGGCCTGGGTAGAAAAGTTCCAGAAAATTTTAAAGAAATAGTAAACAGAGGTATACAACTAATCAAATAAATACAGAATTATAAAAACAACTAAATAAATGGATCTTTTTCTTGCATTATGGGAAACAGACATCTGAGTACCTTTACACTCTAGTTTTGAGGTGCTTTCTTTAAGGATTTCATTATTTTCTTTGTTAAGCAGATGTATAAACTAATTTCAGAAATGAGAATAAATTTCCCCCTTGGACACATTGGTACTAATTTCAAATAGCCATATGCTTATTATACTTTCAATAAGCTTAACAGGGTTAAGGGTAGCACCCTTAAAGATCAAGTGCAAAGGTTTTTTATCATTTCTTTTTGTTATAATTATGCCCTTATCTAGCAAAGTGGGCTTTCTTATTCTAAAATGTGTAGTTTTTACTTTAGTTACTTCAGTGAACTTATCAAGTTTAATAAACTGGTGCTTCTGTTTAATATGTGCTAAGTGACTGTCCAGTTACTTCCCCATTCCATGTCATCAGCCCCACCTTCTGATGATGTGGTAGAGAGGAGAAACTGTTATGTAGTGGGTAGGCATGTTTTCTGTAGTTTGCAGCAGATTTTATTACAAAGTAATCAGAATGCAGCACAGTTAGACAATAAATCAGTAAATAAACACAGCCATACCAAGTGAAAGGTAACAAAAGTAAGATGCAACAGGATAAGATAAGGTGCATAGTGCTTGGCATAAAGTGTAATAAAGCAGATATGGCATATTTTAAAATATCTGTTTTGAACTAGAAAGAAATCTCAGTTCTTCTGACAGCGATTAGTTTTATCCAGTCTTAGATATGTTAGTAAAGGTTAGAACTCTACTTTAGGATCTGCATATTGCATTAGTCCTGCCTTGTGTTCAGAGTAAATGCTTTGTGCTTCCTGCCTCTAAAATTGTTTTCTCTGAAAAAAAATATATTAGAACAATCTTATGATTATCAATACAACAAATAAATGAGGTGCAGCATTTATGTTGTAATAGCTCACAGGATCCGAATAACCAGTTTTAGTATTAGATCCTAGAAGTTTAGGAAAATATGGAAAAGAGGACACATTTCCATCATTTAAGCAACTCCTGTTAGTCTAAGGTAGTCTAATTAGCAAATTGTTTTAATTTTATGGTCAGTTAATCTATACATACATTTGAATGAACAGCCATTGCCATGTTTAAAGACTGAGTCAGTATTGTATTTTAGATACAGCAACATTTTTAAGGATAATAGCTATAGCATCCCAAATTAGCAGGTTAAGAAAAGGTTAGCAACTTGTTCAAATGTTGGAAGCTTTTTTGGATTTATTTTGCTTGATACATTAAGGGGAGGGTATCACTGTTCAGTCCTCAGGTCACAGAGCATACATATATTAAACATGCATCATAAAATACTGAGCTAATGTTTTCTCTAACCCCTTTGTTCCCCTTCTGATGAAAAAGTAAAACAATAATATCTGTATCAAAGAAAATATCTGAGGAAAAATAATGGGATGACAGATGAAGAAAAAAATATCTTGATCCTGATGCATCTTGGAATAGAAATCAGTGCCTTATAAAAACAAGAGTCTTTGGAAGAAAAATGTTTTGTTCCAAAAAAAGTGTTACTTTTTTTGACTGTTTGCCATATTGAATGGTCTGTTTTATTTTCAGGTCTGTGATCTTTTATTTGACTATTTTTATACAGAATTATTACTTTTAGTTTCAGTGTATGATCATTTATGTTTTTGCTCAACTTATCAAAGGCAGACTTCCTTGAAACCATTTAATAAATTTGCTGCAAATGACTAGAACATATTGGGCTAAAATGCTTTCAGTCTCCTGTATATAACCATCAAAGTCACTGTCATTCTGACAAGAAGACAGTCCAGAAAAAGAAATTTGTATGGATGCTTAAAAGGAAAAGTGAAGATGTATGAATGTCATATTGGCTCTACTGTGAAATGTTGATTTCTTGAAAGTTAACATTTCAAAATAATGGAAAAAAATGCCTGAAAACAAAAAGGGTGAAAAACTATTTTTTCTTATTCTTTTTCAGGGTAACAAGACCCCCTGCACCCTCCAGTGAGTGGGCAAGCCCACCATATCCCACTAGGGCAGAATTAGAAATATCACAAGCAATAATTTCCTATAGAGAAGTGCTCAGTGTTGTGCCTTTCATATGTGACTACTGACATTTATGCAATTTCTCCTTGAGCTTTTATAGGGAAGCCATGTTAGCTTACATGATACATTTTTCTGCTTTGTGGATTGCGGGTACAAGTGAGAACATGTAATCAATGTTGATAGATAACATTTAAAGAATAAAAAAAACTCCTTAAAGTTAATAAAAGTAATAAGATTTTTTTTTCAATTTGGCTAAGTCCAAAAAATGATTCAATAGTTTTCTACTATATCTTTATGAATATTTAACCAACCTTATTAAAGTAAACAAAGACTGAGAATAACTGTATATTTTGTTGACATGGAATGAAGACAGTGACACTGTGAGAAGAGTTGGAATAAAATTAGGTATGAAATGCTATGACTATAAAAGACCAAAAATGTATGACTCAACCTGCAAATGTAATCCTCAAATTTCTGTAAATAATGTACTCTTATAAAATATCAACTGTGACTTGAAATGCTTGTATACGTCTGTTATGTATTATTTAGTTAGTCTCTGAATTTGCGATTATAGAAATATTACAGCTTGATTACATGGTTTTGCATTTTATGCAACATTTTGCCTGGGTTATGGACAAAAAGAGACATGCCTCACTAACTGAAAATTAACAGTAAATACATTGATAACATAACATGACATGACATAACATATAACACGACACAACACAACATAACATAAAATAGAATGAATATTGTACTAAAACCTGACAGTAATTATCTTTGAATAATATTAGGAAACTTCTTTAATAACTGGCATTGGGGAAAAAAAGTATTTGTGTATACTGTATAAAATGGTTACTTGTGTATGGAAATGAAGAAAAAAAATGTTTTATGGCATATTTATAACAAAAAGTAAGAACAATGCATGACAGCAGGGAAAAAGAATACTTAAAAGTAGTAAACTGTTTAAAAATAAAACTGAAAAAATGTATCTTTCATATGTAAAGTTTTGTCTCAAGGAACTGAAGGACATGCACATTTTATATACATCCATCAAGCATTTCATGGAGTCATTCTATTTCTATAAAAGAGACCAACTGCCTTTTCAAAGAAAATCCTGAAAAGAAAAATATGATTGAAGGCCTTTTAACAAGAAATTCCCCTATATTGTGAAGATAGAAAAGTGGGGCTATAAAGGAAATAAGAATAACACAGCTTTAATTTTATTGCTGTAGTAAAAAGGGTAATTTTTTTTTCATATCAGCAAGTCATAGGCAAATATCTGCAATAATAATTTTAAAGAATAAAACATATACTGCAATTATACGATAAAACTTTTAAGTTTCTGTTGTTAGTATATATAGGGTAGATTTAAATAAATGACACCTATAAAGTTCAGGAATTCCTAGCTCATTTTATTCCAAGTAAGATTTTTTTTAAACAGAAATTATTTAGTGTCTTGAGACTAAATATATTTTGAGATGCTCATAAAGAAAATTAGTTTTGAACCTCTGTGGCCAAACTATCTGGCAAATAAATGCATGCATCAATAAATCTTGTGGTGCTCTTAGTTTTATAATATTCCCAGATCATATTGTATCAGCGACACACCACTAAAAGGACAGAATGTAAAGTGATGCATGCAACAAAGAATCAGTGATAAAATTTATGATGACAGAGCAAACAATCATAAGCTTAGTAAAGACATTCTTGCTACATGCAGAGTATTTCAGAAAATAATAAGCAATGCTGTTCTAAGAGATTTCTTACAGACCAAGATAACATACCTTTGGTCCTATATAATAAAAATTCTGCCACATGACAGATAGAGATGATACTGAGCGCAAATCCTGAATAAATGCTTTTAATAGCTGTTAATCTTCCCTTTGGATCTGAGTGATAATATATCATCTGCTTTCATTTCAGTTAATCTTACAGGAATACAGCCACTCATCTATGCTGACCAGTGGGATTGATGCAAATACTACTTTAGAAGAGCTAATTTTTTATCTTGTCATATTTAGGTTGATCTAATTTAACACATTCTATTATAAAATGTGTGAAATTCTTTGTCAGTTTAAAAACGCTAAGCCCATTTAAAGACATAGATAACCAGTTTGTGTACCCTGCAAATTCTGCAGTACACAGTAAAACTGTCAGGTAATATAAGACACATGGTTTCAAGGAATAACTAAACATTTTGCTTGATACTGTATAGGCAAGCCTGTTAAGTTTTGCACTAATATATGTTCTATTCTTCTGGTTTGTGTATGGTGAATGGCAAAGGACAAAAAAAAAAAGGAAAATTCCCTAAACAGTGTGAAAAAATACGTCTGAAACTATTATTTGAAAGTACTGCATATTATTGTGCTTTTCAGTTAATGGACAATCTGCCTTTTTTTCTTTGCACTGCATAGGAAATAAGCCACCTGTTGTCCAGCCCACTTACATTGCATAGTAAAAAGAAAAAAAATGGTGACTGCCATAATCATTTCCAAGACTACTAGATGAAGCTTTCCAGAAAACCATAAGCTTCACGTGGTCAGATTCATGAATGGCCAAATTCTGTGCAGGTACAGTATAGCTGCTCCTGCATGAAATATGGCCGTTGTGCGATCCAGGATAGGGCCGTTTTTGCATGCAAGAGTGGTCCTATACTGTTCCTAACGGAATTCCATTCAGTATGCAAATCACATCATTTGCTGGTAAAAACCATGCAAATGAGGTGATTTTATGATCCAGCAAGCTGAACGGATTCTGTATAGGAACAGTGTCAGGGCTAGTAGCCGAATACATTTTTGCATCTGAAAAAACGGAAGCATGACAGCTCGTGACAAGCATGTATTATGTAGAACATACAAGCCAATGGCCAAATGCAAGGCCATTGGCATTAAAAGCAACATAATTTTTGTAAAAATAAAACTTTTATTTTTTTTGGCTGATCTCGGCCGTTTAAGCTAAGGGCAGTGGCGCACAAACATGGGGGTGCCGAAAATAAAAAAAAAAATGGAAAAATTGCCATTTAACAGAAATATGCATTCTGCCATTATAGTCAATGGCAGGCAGAATGTAAACAAGACAAGGGAACACTGGTTGCCGAGGAGAAAGGGTGTGCTTGGGAATTGTAACTATGGACCTGCACACTGGAGTATGAAATGAAGGGACCTATATTGAATCACAGATTTCTACCTACTGGAAGCCTGCACCTAATCGTGCAGGTGCAGGAATAGGGAACTATGTAAGCAGGACAAGAGGATGACTTTAGTAGGGAGTGTATCATTCTTGGTGTAAACTTAGTGGAGTCCTGCAGCACATGTTTGCTCTTAGCTAAGCAGAGCTAAGGAAGGGGGTGTGTCTCACATTGTTGAACACTGTTTTCCCTGCTTAAATGGGTGTGCACACTCCACCACTGCACACCAGGTTTTAAACAAAAAAAAAAAAGCAAAAACAGGAAATAGCAGCTCAGTTCACATGTGAGCACAGGGTACATGAGGCGTACCTCAGGGCTTAAATGGGAAGGCAATGGGAAGGGAAAACAGCAGTAGGAAGGTGATCAGGGAGAACTAGCATAGCTGGCAGGTGAAATGTATCAGAATCAGCCAATTACACAGGCAGCAGCCCAGCCCAGCACACTACTATAAATTATGCAAACCCCTTTCACTCTGTTTTTTTCCCACAAACTCTACACCACCGGTGTACACAGACGGTATTTTTACCTGACAAAACTAACAAAATGATAGGGGCTGCTGTCAGTCTCATACATCAAAATGTGCATGAGGCTGAGGGTGGTGAGGATGTGAATTCTGACAACCAACACACAGTGAGGAGAAGGAGAAGAGTGTACAGACCCAGGGTAACCTACCAGGGCCTACATGAGTTGGAGATAGTGAAGAGCTGTAGGGTGAACAGGGACATTCTACAGCAAATTATTGAGCTGTGCCAGCCTGCCTCACACGCAGAACCAACAGAGGGGAACCCATCCCAGTGGATACCAAGGTATGTGTAGGCTCAAGAATACTAGCCACAGGTGTCTTCCAAAGGGTAACTGAGGTTATCATGGGGATCTCACAGGCATCAGCATCCAGGGTACTCCACCAGGTCCTTGATGCCATGTCAGCACTTGCCAGTGAGCACATATATTTCCCCATCACCCGTGAGGCACTGACCAGCAGTATGCATCTCTTCCACCAAATAGCAGAAGACGGTAGTGGGTGCTATAGACTGCATGCACATACCCATCAAAGCACCACCCAGCAAGTGGGGTAAGGTCTACATAAACCACAAAATCTTCCCCTCCATCAACTGCCAGGTTGTGTGCAATGCCCAGGGCATTATCTTGAATGCTTGAGCTGGCAGCCCTGGAAGCTATCACGACTCCCACATCTGACATATGACACAGCTATACCAGTCGTTGCCAGTGGGGACATCCTATATGGCCATCTAGTGGGGGATGCTGGCTATGCACTGAAGCCGTGGCTGATGACACCTCTCAGAAATGCATACACACCTGAACATGAACTCCATAATGAGGCACATGAACAAACCAGAATCATAATAGAGCATGTGTTTGTGATGCTCAAGTCACAGATCTGCTGCCTGGACATATCCAGTGGAACTTTGCAGTACTCTCCAGCTACATGTACACAAATGTTCTTAGTATGTGCCATGATACACAATATGATCCTATGGAAACAACTGCAGACGGAATAGCACGGGGCAGGGCCACACAACCCCCCCACCATTGCCAAGGCCAGCATAGGCACAGAGGGACACAGAGGAGGAACCACCTGAGCCTGCCCATGAAAGCAGAAGGAGGCATGCCCAGTATGCCTAGGCCTTGGCAAAGAGGCAACCCATAGCACATACACTGACATAATAGGGACTCAGGGAATGACACCTCTCTCTGACTCGCACATACAGTAAAAGGGATGCCAAACATGGCACTACCTTTGCTTTACCATGTATAGGGAGTGTACTATGTGCATCCTACATAGTCAGCCCTTCAGCACCGTCCTCAATACTGGCCCTGCCACAAGGTAAGTCACTCTTCCTGTCAATTACTGAATGGAGTAGTATGTTCTGATGGCTGTATCTATGGTATGGATGCAAGCATGCAAGGGAATCGGGGAGCTGAATGGGATAGCAGCAGATACTGGACACATATATGGGCAGCTGGAAATCCATAAAAAATACTGCTGTCAACACAATAGGCAGTACTAGACAAGGTGACAAATCCTACTGCAGTACATGTGGTGGTGCAAATGTGTGTCCATAGGACACACACACATGCATGTCATTGAGGCTCACATACCCATCACCAGCCTCAGCCAACAGGACAGGTGCAGATGACCATAAATAAAGGCTGTGCTAAGGCCCCCAATTGATGGCAATGGTGAACAGCCCCCCTCCAGACCTATGCAGACAGACTGCAACAGGTCTGGCAATAGTATGTTAGTTTTGAAGGGTAAGAAGTCTGAAACTGAAATGTAGGTCAATAAAACCTAAGATCTGTACTACAGTGATATGCCTCCAGTCTGCATGATCTGTCAGAATACAAAATGATGTGGAAGCCAACAGAGTACCTGACATACCAGTACAGTCATAGCACAGGTTAAAGTTGTCAGGTGTGCCCCCCCCCCTCCACAGTCCTATGTAGAAATGCAGTAACATGTAATTGTGAGGAGTAATATCAGTGGAGCACAGATTGCCCAAGCTGGCCCAATCTACAGGATGGATTGTTGCATGTATACAATATGCAGGGGTCTGTGTGTTAGGTTGTTGTGTGTTCAATATTGTCTGGAAGTGGTCAGCATGTAGGCATGGAGGGTTGTTTCTCGGTGGCCTATGGGCAGTACTGTGGTTGACAGGGCCATGTTCTGACAACTGCAGTGCCAAACACAATACTTCTCAGCAATACCCATGTCAGCAGTCATCCATACTCACTGTCCAGATGCCAATATCTGTCACCATCTGAAAGATGGACATGCCATAAATGTGGGCCCATGCATACGCACAGTACACAGATGGAATTACCCTAGACAGAGTGCATAAAATTTAACTGTCAGCTGCACACAACATCAGAATTGTACAGAGAGGCTAGCAGCACATTAGTGGCTGTGTAGTATGGAATACTGATGTAGTCTGTCCAGTCACTGGCAGACCACAAAAGACACAGTTATGAAGTAATGAGAGACTGCCTATGTCCCTGCACAAGGCAGTATAAGGGGAATGTTCCAGGTATATCTGTGAGTCAGCTGTAAGTAGCTTCCATATCACACATGCACTCAGCTCACCCCACCATCAGCCACTGATTTATCACAGGTCATATCCTTGCTGTTGGGAATTAGCACAGTATGACCCCACTTTTGTATGGGAATACCCACAGAATGCAGCATGCTAAAGAGGTGTCCTATGCAGGTGTGTTCCTAGCTGTAAGCAGCAGCCTGCCTGCATCCAGACCAATGGATCAATATGGACAGGAACTATTGCCATTAACACCTTGCACACTTACCCTGTCATCCTAGGGGACTTCACTGGCTCGCAGCTTGGGAATATAGGAGTGACAGAATGCATTGGCCTGCTACGGATGGCCTGCATCACTACCAAATGGCCTACAGTCCTCTGTCAAAGGCTTGTACCTCACCCGTAGTGCCAATGTATGGTATCTCATGAGATCACAACTAACAACCTAACACAGTCAACAGAACACAAATGCAAGGTCATATTGACAAATCCCAGTAGCATTTCCTCCATGTCCCACTGCATGAACTGTGGACCAATCCATAAATACCGCTGGGATGAAGGGTCAACTATAGGGATAATTCTCAGATATCGCTCGCATAGTGTTAGGAAGAGGATAGAATAACAGAGTGGGGGGGGGTGTAGACTCATGGACGTCATGGAGTGTGTGACGTATGAAACTCTAATGTGTGCCCATACTACCCTGCCTGCAAACCCAGTAATGGGTGGCTACAAACCTGCTCATAAACCACAATGTGAAGGGGAAATGACCAAATATATGAGCCCTGCCTCTGGGTAACCTGGGTGAATCTGTACAGCTGAGAGGTATGGCCACAGCAGGATATGGCTATTCTGTTAAGTTGATATATGTACAAGAAGGGGATCCTCACACACCATAGTACCAAGGTGCTGGACCATTTACATGGACCTATCAGCAAGTGTCTGTAGCTACCCTTTCAGAATGGCAGGAGTGTGCAAGAATGTGTAGGCTGTGGACCCCAATACTGGACTCAGCTTCATTCATTGTGTATTTCCCATTAAATAACTGTGAGCAAATAATTATATATGTCAGTAGTTGATGACATAATACATCACAGTGTAAAACAGTACATATGTCTGAATATCTCTGCTAACACCAACCATATAACACAAGCAGCACAGACAGCAATAGTTACAGTATACCCTATCTATCGCCCATTGTGACTCCATATTGTCAACCTATCTACAGATATCGTGCAGAAACAGTTTGCTAGCTGTATGTGTAGAACACCAAACCCTGGAATGGAGTACAACCCTACCTGGAATGGATTCATACACTCAATACAGAAGGTCATACTGGGCATGTTCCTACACTTAGAGAAATGAAGCCCATGTCTGACAACACAGTGGACTATACATATCTGTCATTCGCAGATATCTGTGCACACACACCAAATTGTACACCATTCTTGCTTCACACACACATTGTATAGGAATACTCACACATATCCAAGGCCAACACACTTTAATGTGTCAAACATACACACACAGAGATGTGGGGAAGAAAGAGCCAGACAGTGACAGAGGGAATTCCATTATGAGGACTGTCCCACCCACTACACATCCAATTGGCCGATATCACATGATATGCTGATGTCAATCACTGTATACATTCCTTTTGGTAGCCCTCAGCTCTATAGTGTCTGTGGTGCTTGTGATAACTGTGTAACACGATAGTACAAATCAGTATTTATGTAGCATTTGTATACTCAGTCCTGTCAAATGTAAAGTTGTGTGTGACTGAGTGTGTGTGTTTCCAGAGGAATGATTTATGGCCCATTCACACACACTGCACTTCCCATTGCCCATGTTAGCACTCCTGCTGTCAGTCACCTTGAAATAAACCAACAGCCAAATCTCAGCTCTATAAGCTCTGTGGCGCTCGTGATAACTGTGTAATACTGTAGTGTAGCAAACTAGTTAAGTAGGAATTCGAATCCTGGTCCTGGCAACTGTGATAATGTGTGTGTGTGTGTGTTTGTGTGTGTGTGTGTGTGTGTGTGTGTGTGTGTGTGTGTGTGTAGAGATGAATGATTTTGAGGCCATTCACACCACTACATCTGCCATTGGCCTACTTTAGCACACCTGCTGATGTCAGTCACCTTAAAATAACCCTTTGGACAAGTCTCAGCACTATAAGCTCTGTGGTGCTCATGATAATTGCATAGTACTGTAGTGTAGCAACCTAGTTAGGTAGGAGTATTAATCCTGATCCTTGGAACTGTGATAATTTTTTGTGTGAGAGTGTGTGTGCCTTTGTTGACACATGATTTTGTGGTCATTCACACTTCCTACACTTCCCTCTCCCCTCCTTTAGCACAGCAGTTGATGTCACTCACCTTCAAAGATACCTTTGGACAGCTCTCCAGCATGAAAGCTCTGTGGCGCCTGCAATAACTGCGTAATACTATAGTACTTAATACATAGCTAGGTAGGAGTTTGAAACACAATACTGACAAGTGTGGGTATCAACAGTATCCGGTGTTGGTGTGATTGTGTAATAACAGAATCCACTGCAGGGTGGGTTTTGATACATTTTCATATTGAGGACCCATATGTCCCAATATCACATTACAAGGCCAACAGTCGTCAAATACCATAGAGGTTGTTGTAGACAATCCACAGCCATAAATGTATATATAGACAACCATTATAATACCCGGAGATCTCTCTCCACCCATGGATCATACACAAACATGCTTGGATCTTTCTCTCATCCTTTCTTTCTTTCCCACTGTCTGTCTCTCTCTCTCTCTTTCTCCCCCTCTCTGGTAGATGTGGAAAATGCATCTGTTTTGCATAGGCAGGAGCTTGACATTGGTAGGTAATTCTCATGATCAGCTGATGGCCTGTGCACGAATTGGAGTCCTCCACCTGCTAATTGCATGTGGAACAGTTGTGGTATCATTCTTATAGCCAATTGCATGGAACCATACTCCTATAAGTAAGCACTGCAAGTGAGTGCTGGCCCTGCTCCTTCACTGTGAGCAGGACTTCATGTGGGTGTGTGACAAACAGCATCACAGAGGGTAGTTGGAAATACCTCTTACAGCAAACACTGTGGAGACAGGCCAACAAACTGGAGGGGGATGTTCCAGATATGGGGAAGAATGTAAGTATTGCTGTTCTACATTTGAAGTAATGTTGGTTTAACAGGGTTTGTGTGGATATGGCTGTTCTGCATGATTTAAAGTCTGGCATGACAGTGTTATGTGGTTGAGAAAACTTTCACCTGTAGGACTATCTGCAGACTGGCTAGAGTTTGGAGTCTTAGATTTGGTATGTTACTCACACATTTTCTGTCTTTATAAATGCAGTAGCATATTTTTATGATTGTAGTGAGTAAATGGTAACATCCATGTGTGTTACTGACTTCATATTCAGAAAAAAACTCTCTGCAAGTAGGACCAGGTGCAAGCAGGAACTGATACAAATAGACAAAAAACACCAGCACCAATTGCAGTAAAAAGCACCAAATAAAACTAATAAATTAAATACATAAGTATATTATTGAAAAATAATATATACCCCAGACCGGTTTCGGCCAACAGGCTTTCCTCAGTGGGAATGTAAGTAGTTACAAATGTGAAGTGACACACGTATATATAACACGAACCATCCAATAGGATTCTTCCCAAAGTGTTCTTCCCAACATTCAGATTGTTTCCTGTGTGGAAATTGTATCAGGCATGGGTTCCCTAACTGACCCACTATCTGAGTTCCTTACATTATATCTCAAACCACTGCTTGGCTTCATTTGTGCCAGAATACAGGATACTACACAATTTCTACAAATAATTTCTGACAGCCAACTGGAACCTGACTGGCTACTCTGCGCCCTGGATGTCAAGGCCCTATACACCAATATACCACACTGGGCTGGATTAGAAGCCCTTAATTTTTGGCTGGACAAAGCCCAACTATGTCCGGCAGACTTTAACACACTTTTGGTCTGCATGGCTGAGCATGTTCTTAACAAAAATGTATTCCATTTTCAGGGGGAATGTTACTGGCAGCTTAAAGGTACTGCTATGAGAGCATCTTTCGCTCCTATAAATGCAGACCTGTGTATGGGATACATTGAGGAAAATCTCCTTTATGACTCCACACACAATCTATATCTTGAAGAACTTGACATTTGGCTTAGGTATCTGGACGATTGTTGGCTGGTTTGGCGTTCGGATGAGGAATATCTGGCAGAATTCGAATTGTATCTCAGTCAGAACAAATGGGGCATAGAATTCACCTTAACTTGCAACAGGTCTGAGATTAATTTTTTGGATGTTACCATAACTCGAAATCTAGACAACACTTTACAAAGTAAAACATTTTGCAAATATCCCCAGTTTAACAACTTATTACATAAAAAAACAGAAAAGCATGTTAGCTGCTTTATACTTCACAAAAAACAATTTATTGTAAGTGCTTCCATCGAGGCACATGCCCCAACTTCATCAGACTACTCAACAGCCATAAAAACCTCCATTTTATACTCACATTCAACATAATTAAACAATTAAACAGTTAAATCCTTAATTGAACCATTAGTTAAAACTACTTCATATTTAAAGTGCCCTTGCTTCCTGACTTACAATTTATTGCAATGCCTTAGAAGCTATGGCAACAGTATAAAAAAATTGTTTTTTACATGTTATTAAAAACCCCTAATAAGTATTATAAAATCATAAAATACTTACTATTACAAAAACCTTTTGTTTGTATTTATATTCAATCTAAATATCGAAAAATCAGAAAAATCAGACAAAATGATAGGCACCTCTAAAGGACCCTATCTTTCATTATATAAATACCATATAACTCCGTGACTTGCATAAATAATTAAATATCTAAAAATGTAAGTTAGATACGATAAACATCAGCTTGTGTATAAATATAACCTATACTAATCTAATAAACTTAATACTGAAAGTATTAGATTAAAAACATATGCTTTAAGTTAACATTTTATCTAGAAAGTGCTTTTAACTACAATATACATTTTATAGAAGCATATTCATTCAGCCCAGGGGCTGTATGTGCTGATGTCCGAATTTGCCACATAAGTTCACATTCCTCTAATCTTAATTCCCATGGTCCCCCTCTTAGATTAGTTTCAACTTTCTGAATTACTGTAAAGGCAAATTATGCATTGGATTCTCAGCTATGTGCTTAGCCAGGGTGTTTGTCAGAATTCCCTTTTGAATATTATGTTGGTGCTCATAAATTCTCTGCTTCAACTTTCTTTCTGTTTTGCCTATATAAAATGATGGGCAAAATTCACATAATGCCACATATACTACTCCCTGGGAATCACAAGTATACTTTCCACTTATTACATATTGTCCATCTCTAATGGTATACTGCTTTCCTAATTTTATGTACTTGCACTGCTGACAGTGTCCACATTTACCCAATACTATTTCTAAATGTATGCTCTTGGCTCTGTCTTTCTAAAAGGCTTTTCAAATTTGGGCCTCTTCTATATGTGAAGTGTGGTCATGACTCCAACACTTTGTTAATTCTGTTATCTTCCAGGATTATAGTCCAGTTCTTCAGTATAATGTCCTTAATATAACTAACATCTAAGGAATATGTAATTAATTGACTAGCTGTTACATTACTAACTGTTCTTGGTTGAGTACCCATGTGTCCTGTTTCAACAGGATTTTGTATATCATCACCCCTATGGTTACCTTGGTAGCCATTCTGTACTATGGATCTAAAATGGCCGGAAGTTCTTTTAAAGTTAACTTCATCTATAATATGTGTAAGGAAAGGTTCTGGGTACCCCCCTTTTAAGAAACATGTCTTTCAAATTTGCACATTCCAATATATAATCACTATTTGCAGAAACCATTCTGGCTGCCCTTACTATTTGGCCCTTTACAACAGCTTTCTTTTTGAAAATATAGGTGACAGCTTGTAAAGTGCAGAAATGTATTTGAATAGGTGGGCTTTCTATAAATGGTTGTTTTATACCTATTATTACTTTTATCCTTGGTTATCCAAATGTTTAAAAAACTGATAGAATCCATTTCCACCTGGTATGTGAATTCTAAGAAGTTGGTAAACTCAGTTATTTTTGTAATGAATTGATCTACCATGCTTGTTTGGCCCTTCCACACAAAAAACATGTCATCTTTGTACCTTGTGTGCCATGCTACATTATCCTTGTAGATGTTATTACTAAAAAGGAAATGCCTTTCCCAAAATGCCTTTATGCAATTGGCAAAACTGCCGCCACAGGGTGAGCCCATGGCCACCCCTGTTTTCTGCAAATAAAGGTCTCCATTAAAGTACATAAAATTATTTGATAACACTAGTTATAGTAATGTTTCAATCACATAGATGTCCAAATTTTCAGCTTCTTTTAAATGTAGGAACTCCCTAACCCATTGTATTACAAGCGTTTGTGGAATTACGATATAGAGGTCCTTTATATCCACAGTTAAGAAGGCAAACCTCATTATTATATTCTAAATTATTAATGCCTTCTAAAAATCCCCATGAATCAGAACAAATTTGTGTTTCCGTTCTTAGATAGGGCTTCAATTTGTTGTCTATACATTTTGCACATGCATATGTAATCAACCCATTCCCATCTACTATGGGCCTGAGAGGTGGAACATTTAAATTTTTATGTATCTTAGGAGACCCAAATAGAGTTGGTATAACTGGTGCTGGCATATTCAAATATTTTAGGATGTCAATAGTAATACTTGCTTCCAAAAACAGATCATTTAGAACACTGTGAATTCTTTTATATGCCCCATTAAGTTCATTTAAGCTGACATGTTCTTAAGTTTCACTTCTTAAATGTTCAAGCATTTTATTAATATACATATCTTGATTCATAAACACCAACCCTCCTCCCTTCTCCGGTTTCATAGCCCTAATGTGACACAATCTTAACAGCTGTAAAAAGTCAAGTTCTTCTTGTGTAAAATTTCTTTGTGTTTTATGTTTTTACAATGATATACTATTTTTTTTTTGCTGTTAAACATAGCCCTTAAATCCATTTCACAAACACGTTCAAAGAAAGCAAGAGACTCATAGAGGGGTGGGTTAAATAAACTTGAAATCCTAAAGCTACTATTGAATGAAGAATTGGGCCCCATCAAAGCTGTTAGATTCAATTTCCTTACAAACAGTTTAAGGTCCACAATAGTGTTTGCAAGATCAGCTTTTCTATCAGGGACAAAGGTAAGCCCCTTAGCAAAAGTATCCACCATATTTACATCAATGCCCAGAACAGTGTAATTAAATATTTTAAAATCTTGCAAAGAACTCACATGTATCTTCAAACTTTGTTCTTCCCTTGTCATCTTTTGTGATAATTCTGGCATCTCCGTTGCATTCCCCGGTTCCTGTTATTGCTCCTCCAATGGCCTTGTTGGTTCTGCTGGCGTCCCCGAAAATCCTGATTATTTCTATTGTTACCATCATTCCCTTGGTCATTACCTTGTGTACCTGCTCATTGCTGGTTGCCCTCTCTTATTCTTTCGCTTCGGCGCAAAGTTGTTGTTTGTGGTTGGTCGTTTAAATCACCTTGTGTAACTTCAAGCTCCTCCTCATTAGCTCCATTGTCCAATATGTGTTGTCGCTCCCCCTCGGTCAACCTACTGATTGGTTTATTCGCATCAGGGGGTGGGGGGTAAGCTATTCCTTTGGAATATTCATTGATGTCACAGAAAATTTTATTCTTTTTATCTCTATTGCTTTATTTATACTAGAATCAATGCTAGTATAAATACGAGCATAATCATATTTATAGCGTACAAACTCTAAGTTAGTAGTAATATTATGCTCTAAAAATTCAAGTTCGGTTTTTAGTGCATTAATTTGAACTGTGTATTGTTTAATTAACAGCTCTAAAAACTCAGATCCATGGCAATCAAAAAGCTGAATCAAGTCACAGTGAGCAGGAGATTTTTTTTATAAGGCCAACTGGATAACGCCATTGGTGCAACCCTTTAGGGATAATACGCTTGGTGATGCATTCATGGAAGTATGATACTTCCAGTTGCAATTTCTGACACCTGAACAATTTAGTGTCAAATTCTGTAAGTTGAGTTAATATAGACAACTTCATAGAGCTGCTAGCATTACCATTAGAACTTGTGTAATCGTAAAAAATGAGGTCGTTTTTAAATATTCCCCCATAGTAGGCACTGTGTTAGGAGCATTATTAGTTCATTGTTCATTTAAACTAGGAGTCAAGTCATTGTGCACATTAGCCCCATTAGAAGGTACCATACCTGACTCCATAGCAATTTGTGTACTATTTCCAGGTGAAGAATGGCTTGGCCCAGGATTCAAAGAGCCACTAGAAACATTTGCATATGTTAAACCTTGTCCGCTTGCTCCCAGATTTTCAGATGTCCTAGAGGAATTTTGGGATCTTCCATAATTCCTTTCCTCAATGTTCTTAGATAGTACATCCACTCAGTTAAGCAGTTGCTGTCCTATAATAGTAAGGTTGCCCACAGCGTTCGCTTCAGAGGTACCATTGATTGAAGTAGTATCATGTTGAGAAAATAAAGACTGTGAAGTACTTTCAGTCTTGCTT
This sequence comes from Protopterus annectens, assembly GCF_019279795.1. Classification (NCBI taxonomy): domain Eukaryota; kingdom Metazoa; phylum Chordata; order Ceratodontiformes; family Protopteridae; genus Protopterus; species Protopterus annectens. The sequence continues at coordinate 1,535,132,060 of NC_056728.1, read as the reverse complement.
GCCATTACAAACAACTACAAACTGTGCACTTTACTGACTTGGTAAAAAACAGTGAAAAAAGCAATTTAGCTGCTTTATACTTCACAAAAAACAATTTATTATAAGCGCTTTCATCGAGGCACATGCCCCAACTTCATCAGACAACTCAACAGCCATAAAAACCTCCATTTTATACCCACATTCAACATAATTAAACAATTAAACAGTTAAATCCTTGATTGAACCATTAGTTAAAACTACTTCATATTTAAAGTGCCCTTGCTTCCTGACTTACAGTTTATTGCTGTGCCTTAGAAGCTACTATGGCAACAGTATAAAAGTTTTGTACATGTTATTAAAACCCTCTAATAAATATTATAAAATCATAAAATACTTACTATTACAAAAACTTTTTGTTTGTATTTATATTCAGTCTAAATATCGAAAAATCAGAAAAAGTAGACAAAATGATAGGCACCTCTAAAGGACCCTAACTATCTTTCATTATATAAATACAATATAACTCCATGACTTGCATAAATAATTAAATATCTAAAAAATGTAAGTTAGATACGATAAACATCAGTTTGTGTATAAATATAACCTATACTAATCTAATAAACTTAATAGCAAAAGTATTAGATTAACAACTTATTACATGCAACCAGTATGCACCCCAACCACATTATCCGAAACATATCCAAATCTCAATTCCTCAGGATTTGTAGAATTTTTTCCTCAGAAAATGATTATGAAAAATCCCAACAGGATCTGGTCAATAGGTTTAGAGCTAGGGGTTACAATGAGCCAGACATCCAGGGTGCTCGACAAGTAGCCTCCAACTCAACCAGAACCTCACTTCTCACTTATCGTGATAAAACTCATACTGATCAGGATGAATCTATTCGGTTCATTACAACATTTGGATGAAATATCAACTTAATCAGGAATTTTATGTCCAAACATTGGAACATTCTTTCTGCCAAATGATGAACTTACATCTCTGATTGGTGATGTATGTAAGTATGGATATAGAAGAGACAGGACACTTGGGTCATTTTTCGCACATTTTAAAAGGGTAAGCTCGGCTGGAGCTATACACCATCAATTAACCATGACAGGTGACAAATTATGGGGCACTTACAACTGTGGTCATTGCTCATCATGTCCATTTATTTTCACATCCAAACAGTTCACCAGCAAAAACACTGACAGGATATATAAACTAAAATTTTTTGGCAACTGTAACAGTGATTGGGTGGTGTACTTTGCAACATGTACATGTGGCTCATTTTATGTTGGACTAACATCATGACCACTTTGTTTGTGTATGTCTGAGCATCGTACTGGCATACGAACCAGGAGAGAGACCAATGCTCTATACAGACATTGCTTACATCACAACTCAGCCAGATTCCAGTTCACTATTATTGACAGGATTCTTGGTAACAGATCCAACAAACAAGAATGGCACTCAATCCTTACTAAAAAAGAGAAGTATTGGATCATTAAACTGGGTGCTTTGTTTTCACCCAGTTTGAATGATCATTTATAAAATTATGTGTTTTATTTTGATTTTGATTTTTATTTTTTATTTATTTGTTACATCATATGTAATAATAATGTGGTTTTATTGTATAATTTTTCATTCTCTTTTTATTTTCCACACAGGAAACAATTTGAATGTTGGGAAGAACACTTTGGGAAGAATCCTGTTGGATGGTTCATGTTATATATACATGTGTGTCACTTCACTTTTGTAACTACTTTCATTCCCACTGAGGAAAGCCTGTTGGCTGAAACCGGTCTGGGATATATATTATTTTTCAATAAAATACTTATGTATTTAATTTATTAGTTTTATTTGGTGCTTTTTACTGCAATTGGTGCTGGTGTTTTTTGTCTAACTGACTTCATATCCGTCAGAAGAGATATGTCACAACAAACCTTGTTACACCAGCAATGTTCTCAGTTTATAACTGCAATATGTCAATATTGGCCATGGGTTTGTGCCTCTGTCCCCCAAGTCTGTCACCTGTTGTTCATATGTCATGAAGTAATAGGTAGATATGTACAGTACACCATTATTTATAGGTTTTTAGGTTCATAGATAGATACTAGGCTATCTGCCTGAGGGCATTTATAAGCCTAGCCCATAAGTGTCGACTTTCACTGCCCCATAAATTAGTTAGCTGCGCCTCTGTCAAGCAGAGCCATAGACGTGATCCCCTGGGTGTATTTTCTATTTCCTATCAACTCGTCAAGGTTTTTCTTGAAGAGTAATATTGAGGTGCTCTGTCTAAATGTAATTAGGGATTTTGTTCCAAAGCATGGGGAGTCTCTGAGACAGGAATCTTTCCCTCCCGCATGTTCTATTTATTGTAGTATTGAGGTTTAGCTCACTGGAGCGTGTGGCTTGTAGTGACTTGGATTTCTTTAGGTGGAGCATGTCCATCAATTCCGAGTTGAACATGGCTTTGTAGGTTAAGCAGAGATCACCTCTGAGCAAGTGGTATACCATTGAGTAAAGCCGGAGTTTTTTCAGTCTGGCTGCATATGGCATATGTTTGAGGCCTGTGATCCTCTTGGTGAGGTACTTCTATGGTCTCTCCAGCTGCTGGTAGTGTCTTGTGAGGTACATCCCAAAAGGGGAATTGTACTCTATGATGGGTCTGATGAGTGATGAGTATAGGAGCACTATTACCTCTTTATTTCTAAATGCGAACCCTTTAGTAATTAGATGGGCTACATAGAAGGATTTCTTAACTACTTTGGTGATGTGACTGTCAAACAAGAGATTACTATCTACCTGAGTCCCCAGGTCTCTTATTACCTCTTCTGAATTAAGGGGGCTGCCACCAATGTGGTAGTTCATGGGTGGTTTGTTCTTCCTAAATGGGATGACTATGCATTTTTTGGCATTTAACTTGAGGCCATGACTTTGACACCATGTGTCAGTCTCTGTGAGGCCCTTCTGGAGAATGTCCATGTCAGCCAGAGTGTCAATTATGGTTCCCAGCTTGCAGTCATCAGCAAATTTGGTCAGCCATAGACCTTTTGTGTTTGCCTGTACTTCTGAGAAATATATGCCGAACAGTAGCGGGTCCAAGACTGAACCCTGGGGGACACCACATGTGACTAGATTAGAGTCGGACATCAATCCCACTATTCTTACCAAGTGGGTTCTGTCTGTAAGCCAGTTGGCAACCCATCTCGTGACATAGGGGTTTATGTTTAGGCTAATGAGTTTGTCTATGATACCCGAGTGAGGAATGGTGTTGAAAGCCTTGGCAAGATCTAGGTAGGCTGTATGAACCACCTTACCCTCATCAATGGCTTTGGTGACTGTTTCAAAGAAGTCAACCAGGTTCAGTAGGCATGATCTGCCCTTAACAAAGCCGAACTGAGTTGGGTCAAGTGTTTGGAGGTCTCTTATGTCCTTGTTAATGAGTTCCATGATGATACACTCCATAGCCTTGCAGACCAGGCTGGTCAGGCTTATAGGGTGATAGTTACCAGGGTCAATTATTGCTCCCCCTTTGTGAAGTGGAATAACCATTGCTGTGCGCCATTCCAAGGGCACGTAGCCTGTGGATAGGCTGAGGTTGAAAAGTTTCTTTAGGAGAGGGCTTAGTTCATCTTGCGGTTCGTGCAAGACACAGCCTGGGACTCCGTTTGGCCCCATTGATGCTGTGTTTTTGGCTTTTGTAAGGGCTATTTTTACTTGTGCTTCTGTGATTTCAGGGATGCTGGACTCTTCGTGTATTACTATGGGTCCTTTTGGGGGAGATAGGGGGTGAAGTTGGCACTAAATCTCTAAATCTATCTGCCAGGATGTTGAAGATGTCCGTAGGTTCCATATATTTTGTGCTATTTTGCACCAGCTCAGCGCATATCTGTGATTTACCACTTAGATTCTTTAGATAGCCTTAGAAGACTTTGTGGTTATCTTTTGAATCCTTGGCTATCTTTCTTTCAAAATTTGCCTTGGAAGATTTTATAAGGGACCTAAGTTTTTTACTAATACTGGTCAGGGATGTCTTCCCTTCTTGGAATTTGCTTTTTTTCTGGACTAGTTTCCTCCTTCTATTGTATAGTTTGTTGATTGCTGGGGTCCAACAGACTGGTTTCCTTCTCATGGAGGAGTGAGTCTTGGTTTTACTATGGATGGCATGAATGTCTTTATCTACATCCTTGTTGGTGTTGATAGAGTGCATTTGTAAAGACTTCTGCATTTTGGGTGGAGTTATCCTTAGGTGTTGGGGGTATGAAGCTACCCATCTCAGTCTTGAGCTGTGTGAAGTTGGCTTTGGGAATGTTTTTCACTGAGGTTTCCTTGTGTGGGGGAGATGGTGGGGTGTGGACATCCAGTGTGATTAGTTTATGGTCAGATCTAACCAGTGACTGGTTTACCTCTGGTGTGGAGCACCTGTCGCTCATGTTGGTGATGACCAGGTCTAGTATGTTTCCACCTCTGGTTGGGGAGTTTACCAGCTGATCCAAGGCATTTGAATTGATAAATTCTAGGAATCGCTGGGCCTGGGAGTTAGTATTAGAGTAGTTTTCCCAGTTGATGGAGGGGTAATTGAAATCGCCCAATATCAGGGTGTCTTGTAGGACCTTAATGTCTTCCAGTGTCTCCAGGAAGGTTGAGTGTTGATCCTGGGACATGGAGGGTGATCTGTAGCAAGCCACAAATTGCATTTCAGTTTTGTCTTGCGTTAGTTGCACATGGATGATCTCTGTAGTATCATGATGTGCCATTAACCTAGAGGTGTGGGTATCCTTGATGAATATGGATACTCCCCCTCCTTTTGTTGCTTGGTCTGTTATCTGTGGCCGAAATGTGTGGTATGAGTTGTATCCCAGTAATGCTGGGGTGCTCTCTGGAGCCTTAAACCAGGTTTCTATTACTGCACAGATGTCGACATTCTCCATACTGAGGAGTGCTTTGAGCGCGTGCATTTTGAGATTTAAACTTCTGGCATTGAGTAGCATAACCCTCATTTTCTTGTTTTTTGTGCTGGTTATGGTGGCCTGTTTGACTTTTGGGCCTTGCCTAAAAAGGCACAATGGGGACAGCAAGATCCTTGGCCAGTATTCGAAAGCCTAGGGGTGACAGGTGCAAGCTGTCTCTTGTGAAGCAGTAAGGCTTGTCGAGCATGTTGTCCCAGGCTGACAGATACTGGATCCCCTTAGAATGACACCAGAAGTTTATCCAATTGCTGAAGCTGATCATTTTTTTCTTTATACTGTGTTATCATTCTTGGCATGGGCAGAATGCTACTCAGGGTCAGGGTCATACCCGCCTGGGTTACTTGATTAGAGAGCTCTTCCATGTCCCTTTTCATGTAGTCCAGGGAGGTACGTCTCAGGTCATTTACACCAACATGTACGATGACAGAGTCATATTTGTACTTGTTCTGGAGTGACCTGAGTGCTTGTGTTATGTGGCAGATTCTGGATCTTGACAGGCAACTTACCATAACCTTCTCCTTGTCCAGTCTGGTGAGTGGGACATCAATGTGCCTGACTATGGAGTCTCCTGTTACTAGTGTGTTAGGTATGCTATTTGGCCTTAAGGGCTGAGAGTGTGCAGCACACTGATTTTGTGGTTTATGTGTTGTTTGGTTGGTGATGTGATGTACTGGTGCGGGTTGTTTGGGATCTGCCTTGGAGGTCTCTGTTTATTTGGTAAGTTATTAGTTAGAGCCTCCAAGTATGATTTTGTGTGTTTATGTGTATCTTTTGCCTGTGCTTGTATAGTTGGTCTGTGTGAGGCTGGAGGTGTGATGCAGGTGTTGACCTTCTCCTCTTGATTGACTGTTTCAGTCATGGGTGGAGAGAGCTTAGCCTCCAGTTTGGCTGTATAGTTACATCTCTCACATGTGTTAGAGTTGAGTGGTCGGAGGAGAGGGTTGTCTGTGTAGATTTGGCAGTTATGACATTGACCCATGATACCCAGATTCACTAGCTGGACAGGAGAATTCACTGGAAATTGCCCTTTGGTCATTCCTGAATAATAGGGTGGGTTGTTATGTACCTTTGGCTGGGTGGGATGAATAAAGAGCCTTGCCCTGCTGTTCAATCTAGGGCTGGAGTTGTGGTTACTGTTAGCTTTAGCTAGTGCTCGGTGTTTGGTGTGTGGTTGAGTGCTTAGGTTGAGAGTTTAGAGAGTTCCAAGGGAAATATTGAAGTGTAGACTTTGTGGAGCCAGGAATAGTTTAACCCTAGGTAATCCACGCTGCGCAGTGTGCAAAACTGTGCAAACATGGTTTATATGGCAGGGAAATGAAAGAGATAGGAATTAGCCCAAAATGGCCAATAGACTACAAACGTCTGTGCTGGGACAACTCCTGCAGGGATAGATAGGCTGCTCAAAGCTCCCCTCTCTCAGAGGTGAACAGTGAAACTTCCCAATATCCAAGTAAGGTATGGGCAACTCAGAAATCTGAAACACAGCCCTGAATTCAGCACTAGCCTGAAAACTGGACTACACTGGTATAGGAAGGTGGGAAAAGCAAAGATTTTTTTTTTCTTTTTAGAAGGCAGAAAACAGCAGAAAATACAGTGATACAGATAAAACAACTTTCTTTAAATGCACAGAAAGGCGAATGCACTTTAATGTATAGCCTACAACAGTTAAACAAACTTTTTAACAAAATAAAGACTTTAAAAAGTGCAGGCAGTCAGGTAAGTACAAATGCATATAAGTACAAGCTTATAAATAACAATAAATGCTGAAAAATCGGTGTTTAGGTGGAAACCACAATAGCGAGGTATAAAAAGCAGAAAAAGGTACTTAAACCACTCCAAAAGTCTCTCTTTAGTTATCCACTGCTTGTAGACTCTGCAGGACACCAGGTAGGAGCTTGCTGAGTTGAATACAAGCCAAAAACCACGTGGTGGCTTTTATGGCAGGGAAATGAAAGAGATAGGAATTAGCCCAAAATGGTCAATAGACTACAAACTTCTGTGCTGGGACCACTCCTCCAGGGATAGATAGGCTGCTCAAAGCTCCCCTCTCTTACAGGTGAACAGTGAAACTTCCCGCTATCCAAGTAAGGTATGGGCAACTCAGAAACCTGAAACACAGCCCTGAATTCAGCACTAGCCTGAAAACTAGACTACACTGGTATAGAAGGTGGGAAAAGCAAAGATATATATATATATATATATATGTCCAAATATTTCTCAGATGTACTGTTGTCTGGCCACCACATGTGTTGTGTATTTCTGACAAAGCAGCTGTCTGCTGTGAAGATGTATGTCATTAACTAGTGCGAAGTATGTGGCTTGGGACCTCTGCTCCTCCAGTGAATATGTGTTAGGACAGACTGGAGGGTGTGAATGCATCAACTGTGTGAGGTTATCTAGTCCAGTATGTGTGATATATCCCCATTTTCATGGCTTTAAACATCCTTTTTGTCAGGCTTGTTCCACATTTCTTGCATTAAGGAGTTCTGTGGATACCTCCTGACTGGCTATATTGTTTCAGACTGTCCATGTTTATTGCTCATATTTCATCTGTATTCCACAAGATCATTACTGTGATTTGTGTGGTACTTCACTATGATGATTTAATGATGTCTGCCAGTAACTGATGGTGTACATGTCAATTTCAGAAGAGCCTTCCTTCACAACATGTATGTTGACACAACCCTTGTCACTGTACCAGCATTCTGTATTTATAACTGCAATACATGCATTACGTTCCCTTGCAGTAAGAGGTTGAGAGTTATGGTGCTAAGGAATGACTCCACTACATGTCATGGGGATATGTCTTTTATATATATATATATATATATATATATATATATATATATATATATATATATATATATATATATATAGATATATATATATATATATATATATATATATATATATATATATATATATATATATACATACAAAATAGAGAGATATGGAAATATATACATATATATATATATATATATATATATATATATATATATATATGTGCATAGAGAGAGAGAGAGAGAGAGAGAGAGAGAGAGAGAGAGAGAGAGAGAGAGAGATGGTAATATATACCTATATATATATATATATATATATATATATATATATATATATATATATATATATATATTATACACACACACACACACACACACATATATATATATATATATATATATATATATATATATATATATATATATATATATAATATACAAGCAACCGCTACCCCAAAACAAAACACGTGCAACACATATCTCACAAAGCCAGTGTACTAAACAGTCACAGCCCTTAAGGCTAAACAACACACCTGATACACTTGTAATAGGTGACTCTATCATCAGGCACACTGAAGTCCCGCTCACCAGGCTGAACAAGGAGAAGGTCACGGTGAGCTGCCTGTCGGGCGCTAGGATCCGCCACATAACACAAGCACTCAGGTCACTCCAAGGCAAGTACAAATATGTCTCAGTCATTGTCCATGCTGGTGTGAATGACTTGAGACGTACCTCCCTGGAATACATGAAAAGAGACATAGAGGAGCTCTCTGAGCATGTGGCCCAGGCCGGTATGACCCTGACCTTGAGTAGCATCTTACCCTCACCAAGAATGATGCCACAATATGAAGACAAGATGATCAATTTCAACAATTGGCTTAATTATTGGTGTCATTCAAAGGGATCAATGCCTGTCAGCCTGGGATGACATGCTCGACAAGCCACGATGCTTCGCTAGGGATGGCCTGCATCTGTCACCCCTGGGCTTTCGGATATTGGCAAAGGCTCTTGCTACCCCCATAGTGCCTTTTTTAGGCAAGGCTCAAAAGACAAACCCACCTCCATAGGTATCACAAGGGATAAGAAACTAAGAGTAATGCTACTCAACGCCAGAAGTCTAAACCTCAAGATGCATGCACTCGAAACTCTCCTTAGCATGGAGAAAATCAATATCTGTGCAGTAACAGAAACCTGGTTCAAGGCTCCTGAGAGCACCCCAGCACTACCAGGTTATACCTCATACCATGCTTTTCGGCCCCAAAACTTGGACCGACGCACAAAAGGAGGGGGAGTATCAATATTCGTCAAAGATACCCACACCTCCAGGTTGGTGGCACAGCACGAAGCATCAGAGACTATCCATGTGCAACTAACAGTGGGTAAAACTGCCTTCCAGTTTATAGCCTGCTACAGACCACCCTCCCTAACCCAGGAACCCCACTCGGCCTTCATGAGAACACTGGAAAATATGAAGGTCTCTCCAAACACCATTATATTGGGCAACTTCAACTATCCAAACATAGACTGGGAGCATTACTCTAGCTCCAACACCATAGCCCAAAGCTTCCTAGAATTTATAAACTCAAATGCTATGGAACAACTTGTTACCACTCCCACAAGAGGGGAAAATATACTGGACCTGATCATCACCAACATGGGGACTCTATGCTCCAGACCAGAAGTGTATCCCTCACTGGTAAAATCAGACCATAAACTAATCTCACTGGATGTTCACATCCTGACACCACCCCCTGCCCAGAAAACCACAGTGAAAAACTTCTCTAAAGCAAATTTCACACTCCTCAAAACTGAGGTGGAATCCTTCAAAGCCCCCGGGCCTGTGGAAAATACATCCCAGACCGCAGAATCCTTTATAAACGCATTCTATGAACACCTTCAGGAATGCATGGATCATGCAATCCCAAATAAAACCAAGACCCAATCCCCCAAAGGCAGACGTCCTGTCTGGTGGACCCCAGCCATAAACAAGCTATACAATAGAAGGAGGAAGCTACTAAATGATAGAGCAAAATTCCAAAAAGGGAAGGCATCTCTGATCAGTATTAACAAAAAACTACGGGCACTCATAAAATCGTCTAAGGCCAGCTTCGAGAGAAAAATTGCACAGGACACTAAGGATAATCACAAGGCTTTCTTTAGTTATGTTAGGAACCTGGGTGGTAATTCTCAGATATGCTCAGAATTAGTCCAAAATGACAATGCTCCATACCTATGGTCACCCCCTCGTTACTCAGGTCTGACCTTAAGCTAATCACCCTTAACATCCACATCCCACCCCCATCCCCCAGTAAAGAAACCACCATAAAAAACTTCTCCAAAGCCAACTTCATGCTACTCAAGTCAGAAGTGACAAACTTCATGACACCCATGCAGATGGGAACTGAAAGTTCAACTGCTGAATCCTACACTAAGGCACTGTATGAGCACATCCACTCATGCATGAATCGTGCCATCCCAAATAGAACCAAAATGCTCTCATCCAAAAAAAGGAAGCCAATCTGGTGGTCCCCTGCCATAAACAAACTTTACAACAAAAGGAAGAAACTTTTGCAGAAAAGAGGAAAATCCCAGGATGCAAAAGACTCCCTTACTAGCCTTAGTAAGAAACTGAGATGCCTCATAAAATCCTCCAAAGCTAGTTATGAAAATAAAATTGCCAAAGATTCCAAAGACAACCACAAAGCATTCTATAACTATGTCAAGAATCTAAATGGCAATGCTCAGATCTGCTCTGAGCTAAAACAGAATGGCAATAAATATACTGATCCAAAGGATATTGCCAATATCCTGGCAGATCGATTCAGTGCCAACATCACCCCCCTCACCCCTAAATGGCCCATCTCAATACCGGAAGATTGCCAAATTCCAGTAATAACGGCCACACAGGTACAAAACGCACTCTCTAAAGCCAAGAATACAGCATCCATGGGACCAGATGACATCCCGGGCTGTGTACTACATGAACTAAAATATGAACTGGCACCTCACCTAAGTGTCATGTTTAATCATAGCCTCACCTCAGGTTTCGTGCCCACTGAGTGGCGCGGAGCTACAGTTATCCCAATCCACAAGGGGGGATCCACCTTGGATTCCGGAAACTACCGTCCCATCAGTCTGACAAGCCTTATCTGCAAGGCCATGGAGCGTATTATCATGGAACTTATAAACAAAGACATTGGCAACCTTCAAACACTGGACCCCATCCAGTTTCGGTTTGTGAAGGGCCGATCTTGTCTCCTGAACCTGATTGACTTCTTTGAATCAGTCTTCAGAGCCATGGACAAGGGTAAGGTGGTCCACACAGCCTATCTAGACCTTGCCAAGGCCTTTGACACCATCCCCCACTC
>NC_056728.1:1535110953-1535115953 GCF_019279795.1 Protopterus annectens | reverse complement strand
CATATCAATGTAGACTGTATGTGTCACCTTGCTTTCATCCACAGCTCAGGTGACCGACACCAAGAAATTGACCAGGTAGAATGAGCAAGTATAACCTACCCTTCACAAAGGTAAACTATATGGAATCCTGAGTCTGCACATTCTCATATCCCTGTTTATTAGGTGCATGATGATGCATTCCATAGCTTTGCATAATCGACTTGTCAGGCAGTTGGGGTGGTATTTACCAGGGTCTGTTGTTTCTTGAGAGGGGTGACTGTAGCAGTGTACAATTCATTAAGGACAAAGCCTGAGATGAGGCTGTGCTTAAACTTGGCACACAAGTAAGGTGCCAGGTCACTCTGTAGTTCATGTAAAACACAGTCAGGGATATTCTCAGGTTCCATAGAAGTTGTATCCTTGGCCTTGGACAGTGCTGTTTTAACCTGTGCTGTAGTAATACTGGGTGGCTAGTGGTGTACTCGTATTGTGATTGGTTCTTTGGGGGGGGGGTGAGGGGTAATGTTTGCACTCAAGATGACAACCATTATAGTGGCATTATTTGCTGGCTCAGTCTGAGAGGTTTCATTTTCTAGCAGCTCAGAACAAATCTTGCTATTGCCAAGGAGATTCTTAACATAAGTGTATGAGACCTTGTGGTTGTCTTTACTATGTACTCCAATTCTGTTCTCACAGCTAACTTTGTAGTATTTGCTGAGGGATCTCAACCTTCAGTTGAGGCTGATAAGGACTGATTTCGAGACTTGGGACTTCATGTTATTCCATACTGGTTCCCTTCTTCTGTTGTACAGTGTCTGTATGGCAGAGGACCACCAGATCAGCTTCCTTTTATTGGAGGTGAGGGTCCTGGTTGTAGTGGGAATGGCAGTACACATGCATGTGTGTACGTGTTTATAGTGCATTGTTGTTTGATTCAGCTGTCATGCACTTAGTCTCCATTTGCATGGCTGCCATGAGGTTAGCCACCTCTGTTGTTATGAGCCATATTCAGCATTGGAAAGGCTTTACATGGTGTTTACCAGTGAAAAGGGGCATGGGAGGGCCATGGATTTCCAAATCTGATTAATTTGTGTTCAGATATAATAAGGAGGAGTTGACTGTTGTTGTCGAGCAAAGTTGCCCATGTTAGGAAGGACCAGGTCGATGTGATGGGCATGAGTATTGGTACATGGGTAGCTTTCCCAGTTAATGGTGGGGTAGATGAAGTCAACAAGTATGTGAGAGTTAGGTTAGACAATATTATCCTCCAGGGTGTTTAGGGACATGGAGTGTGCGTGTTGGGACATGTTTGGGAACCTATAGCAACTAAGACTTGAAATAGTGTCCTACCCATTGTTAGCTATGCCTGCAGGATCTGTAATGCCTACATTGGTCAACACTCTGGAGGTGTGTGCCTCCTTAATGGATATGGAAAAAAATCACCACTTTTGGAGCTTTAGTCTCAGTTCTGCAGCCAAGAGATGTGGAATGTGTAATAGGCTGGTAGTGCAGGGGGACTTCCTGCTGCCTTTACCCAGATCTCTGTTACAGCACAGATGTCATAGATCAACATTTTAAGGAACACGCCCAGTGAGTGCATTTTCAGATGTAGACATCTAGTGTGCAGCAGCATGACCCTCAGGTTGCATGTGTTTGTAGCTGACATACATTTCTGTATATTTATGTATACATATACATATATTTATATATATATATATATATATATATATATATATATATATATATATATATATATATATATTATGTATACATTTGTCCAAATAAATGCATCTCCAAGCATATATACATGTATGTATAGAGTACCTGAATGATTCCACAGACTCCTTTCCCTAGTGTTGAATGACTGTAGTAAGTGATCTGATTGGAATGTCATCACTATCATATATGGATCAGATTATGCAAAAATACATTGCTTTGCTTGTAGTTTAAAGGGCCCTGTGTTCAAGTCATTGACAGGCCTTATTATTTTGTTGCAAGACAGAACAGCCCTGCTGGGGAGGAAGGGACAAGGGCGATAATAGAAAGAGGTCCCTAGTTTGGGCTCCTCCACACCCATTTAGATAGCCTTCTGTCAGAGTTGTCACAGTAAGAGGTACAGAGTGTGGATCCGATATCCACCTGCACTTCACATACATATGTATGTATATATGTATATATATATATATATATATATATATATATATATATATATATATATATATATATATATATATATATATATATATATATATATATATATATATATATATATATATATATATATATGCATATGTATCTATATGTATATATATATATATATATATATATATATATATATACATACATGTGCATATGTATCTATAAATATATATATATATATATATATATATATATATATATATATATATATATATACATAAACACATAGATGGACATATATCCTATATGTGTGTGGATATATATATATATATATATATATATATATGTGTGTGTGTGTGTGTGTGTGTGTGTGTGTGTGTGTGTGTGTATATGTATATATATATATATATATATATATGTGTGTGTGTGTGTGTGTGTGTGTGTGTGTGTGTGTGTGTGTGTGTGTGTGTGTGTGTGTGTGTGTGCAATGTATATGTATGTATATATATATATATATATATATATATATATATATATATATATATATATAGATAGATATAATATATATATATATATAAAACATAAACTAACTTCTATAAAGTAAAATAAACATATGGAAATAAAAACAAACCCATAAAATTGTAATATTAAGCTTTCGTTCCCTTTACTGTACTGGGACTTCTTCGGAATGACAGTTAAATGCTTCAAAATTTTAAATTTGAAAACAAATCAACAACTAAATTAACATAAATGTAGAACATCCAATGAAATACAGTAAATAAATAGAATTTTCAGAAAGAAACTCCCAGTAATGCAATATATGTAAATGGCAAAATGTTAATTAAATGTTATTGATGTAGTCTGAGTAAGCATTTCAGGTTGGTAGTTTCGTTAAGACCTGGGTGATTTTTAGCATCTAGTTTTCGTTTGGTATGGCTCCGACTCTCTCTTACAATCTATAAAGAGTCCTTGTCACACAGTATTGTTTTTTTAGACTTTGTTATTGCATGTAAAGGATCTAGTGTTTCCTTTTTAGATGTTTCCATCAATTTCATAGGTTCATAGGTTGGTACTAGGCTATCAGCCCTAGGGCCTATACAAGCCTAGCCATAAAAATTCCCTGGCTATTTCTTCCCACACTATTTACTTCCCTGGACCCCTGTCTAGCAGGGTGACTGATGTGATCCCTGGGGTGAATTTCCTTTCTCCCATCCAATCGTCAAGGTTCCTTTTGAAAAGGGCCAAAGAGGCACCCTGCTTGACATGTATGGGCAATCTATTCCACAGTCTGGGGAGTCTCTGGGTCAGGAACCTATTCCTCCAGCATGTTTTGTTTATTGTGATGACAAGGTTTAGATCCCTGCAGCATGTGGCTCTGAGGGATTGGGATTTCTTTAAGTGTAGCATGTCGAACAGCTCTGGGTTTGACATGGCCTTGTATGTTAGGCAGAGATCTCCTCTGAGTAGACGATATGTGACAGAGTATAGCTGGAGTTTTTTAAGGCGGTCAGAGTAAGGCATCTGCTTTAGGCCTGTGATTCTTTTAGTGAGGTATTTCTGTGGCCTTTCCAGTTGTTGCAGATGTCTTGAGAGGTACATACCAAATGAGGTGTTGTATTCTATAATGGGTATAATGAGGGATGAGTACAGTGGAACAATGACCTCCTTTTTTCTGGATGAAAAGCCCTTAGTGATGAGGTGTGCCACACAGAAGGATTTCCTGACTGTTGTGGCGATATGGTTATCGAAGGGGAGACCACTGTCCACCTGTGTCCCTAAGTCTCTTATCACACTTTTGGTGTTTAGTGTACTGCCACCCATATGGTAATTCACAGATATATGTTTTTTCCCAAAAGGGATAACTATACATTTCTTGGCATTGAGCTTGAGCCCATGGCTCTGGCACCAAGCATCTGTTTCCATAAGGCCCTTTTGTAAAGTATCCACATCATTTGGGGATTCAATAATCGCTCCCAGTTTGCAGTCATCTGCGAACTTTGTTAGCCAGAGTCCCTTAGTGTTGGCCTGTACTTCAGAGAAGTAGATGCCAAACAAGAGCGGTCCCAGGACTGAACCCTGAGGTACTCCACTTGTCACTTGTCTGGAGCTGGATTTGGAGTCGGCTACCTTTACAGTATGGGTTCTATCAGTAAGCCAATTAGCAACCCATTGGGTGACATAGGGATTAATGCCCAGCTTTGTAAGCTTATCTATGATTCCAGAATGGGGGATGATGTCAAAGGCCTTGGCAAGGTCTAGATAGGCTGTGTGGACCACCTTACCCTTGTCCATGGCTCTGGAGACTGATTCAAAGAAGTCAATCAGGTTCAGGAGACAAGATTGGCCCTTCACAAACCTAAACTGGGTGGGGTCCAGTTTTTGAAGGTTGCCAATGTCTTTGTTTATAAGTTCCATGATAATACACTCCATGGCCTTGCAGATAAGGCTTGTCAGATTGATGGGATGGTAGTTTCCAGGATCCAAGGTGGATCCCCCCTTGTGGAGTGGGATAACGGCAGCTCTGCACCACTCAGTGGGCATGAAACCTGAGGTGAGGCTGTGATTAAACATGACACTTAGGTGAGGTGCCAGTTCATATTGTAGTTCATGTAGTACACAGTCCAGGATGTCATCTGGTCCCATGGATGCTGTATTCTTAGCTTTGGAGAGTGCGTATTTTACCTGTACAGTAATACTTGTGAATTGTCCTCCAATATTCATAGAAAGGAAACATTTCTCAATAATTATCTTGATTACCATAGTTCTTATCCAAAATTTATTAAAAAGAATATTATAAAAGGACATTTCATTAGATTGTCTAGACTGATTAGTGACGACACTGTTTTTGACAATGAATGTGACTTTCTCACTGGTTTATTTGT
>NC_056728.1:1535093453-1535105953 GCF_019279795.1 Protopterus annectens | reverse complement strand
CTGGGATTTTGTTCCAGAGCATGGGAAGCCTCTCGGTTATGAATCTATCCCTCCAGCATGTCCTATTCATACTTGTGCCGAGGTTTATGTCTTTAGCTCTCATGGTTCTGATGGGTTTGAATTTTTTGAGGTGGAGCATGTCCATCAGTTCCTGATTGGACATGGCCTTGTACGTCAGGCACAGATCACCTCTGAGCAGGTGGTATGCTACTGAATAGAGCTGGAGTTTCTTTAGTCTGGCAGAATAAGACATATGTTGGAGACCCTTGATCCTCTTGGTGAGGTACTTTTGTGGTCTCTCCAGCTGCTGCAAGTGCTGGGTGAGGTACATACCAAATGGGGCATTGTACTCAATCATGGGTCTGATGAGGGAGGAGTATAGGGGTACAATGACATCCTTGGATCTGGATGTGAATCCCTTCATGATAAGGTGTGCAAGGTAGAATGTCTTTCTAACCACTTTGGCAACGTGGGTGTCAAATGAGAGGTTGCTGTCGACTTGGGTCCCTAAGTCTCTGTTTACTTTTTCCGTACTCAGTGGGTTACTGTCTATGTGATAATTTATGGGTACTTTGTTTTTCCCAAAGGAGATGACTATACATTTTTTGGCATTTAGTTTAAGGCCATGACTCCAGCACCAGTTGTCCGTTTCTGTGAGGCCTTTTTGTAGGATGTATGTGTCAGCTGATGTGTCAACTATGGCGCCTAGTTTGCAGTCACCTGAGAACTTTGTCAGCCACAACCCTCCCATGTTTGCTTTAACATCTGAGAAAGAAATGCCGAACAAGAGTGGTCCCAGGACAGATCTCTGTGGGACACCACTTGTGACTTTATTTGAGTCTGACATGGCTCCAGCGATTTTGACTTTATGGGTTCTGTCCTTTAGCCAGTTTGCAACCCATCTAGTGACATAAGGGTTTACATTTAAGCTGTTGAGCTTATCTATGATGCCTGAGTGGGGTATTGTGTCGAAGGCCTTAGCCAAGTCCAGGTAGGCTGTATGGACTGCTTTGCCCTCATCAATGGCTCTAGTCACTGTCTCGAAAAAGTCAACCAGGTTCAGAAGGCAGGATCTGCCCTTTACAAAGCCGAACTGGGTGGGATCAAGTGTCTGTAGGTCCCCAATGTCTCTGTTTATGAGTTCCATAATGATTCTTTCCATAGCTTTGCAGACCAGGCTGGTTAAGCTTATGGGGCGGTAGTTCCCAGGGTCTGTAGAGGTACCCCCTTTGTGGAGTGGAATCACTGTTTCTGTACGCCAGTGTTCAGGTACATATCCTGTAGTAAGGCTAAAGTTAAATAGCATTTTTATGTGCGTATTTAGCTCCTCTTGGAGTTCACGTAGCACGCAACCCGGGATACCGTGTTTTTAGCTTTGCTGAGGGCGGCTCTCACCTGGACATCTGAGATGAAAGGGAGATTACATTCAGCTGGGATAAGTATTTCTTCTTTTGGGGGTGAGGGAGGGGAGAAATTTGCACTGAACCTGTCAGCCAGAATGTTGGCAATATCTGTGGGTTCAGTGTAATTTTTGTCGTTGTGAACTAACTCTGAGCATATCTGAGGGTTTCCACCCAGGTTTCTAACATAGCTGAAGAAGGCTTTGTGGTTATCTTTAGTGTCCTTAGCGATTTTTCTCTCAAAGTTGGCCTTGGATGTTTTTATGAGAGAATGTAGTTTTCTGCTAGTGTTGATCAGAAATGTCTTCTCTTTATGGGATTTTGCTCTGTCGTGCAGTAGCTTCCTTCTTTTGTTATACAATTTGTTAATGGCTGAGGTCCACCAGATAGGACGCTTACCTTTGGTGGAGAGGGTCTTGGATTTATTTGGGATTGGATGATCCATGCATTCTGGGAGATGTCCATAGAAAGCATTTGTGAAGGATTCAGCATTGTGGGATGTGGTTTCCACTGGCCCAGTGGGCTTAAAGGATACCATCTCAGTCTTAAGAAGAGTGAAGTCTGCTTTTGAGAAGTTTTTCACTGTGGTCTTTTGTGCTGGGGGTGGAGGTGGGATATGTATATCCAGGGTGATTAGTTTGTGGTCAGATCTCACTAGTGAGGGGTATACTTCCTGTGTGGAGCATTTTGTCCCCATGTTTGTGATGATCAGGTTTAGTATATTATCTCCCCTAGTGGAAGAGGTGACTAGTTGTTCCAGTGCATTTGAATTTATGAATTCTAGGAACCTTTGGGCTAGGGTGTTAGGGCTAGAATAATGTATCCAATCTATGTTAGGGTAGTTGAAGTCTCCCAGTATGATGGTATTTTGTGATACATTGATATCCTCCAATGTCTTCAGGAAGGCTGAGTGGGGTTCCTGAGATTGGGAGGGTGGTCTGTAACATGCTACCAGTTGTATAGCAGTTTTGCCTATGGTTAGTTGCACCTGTATGGTCTCCGATGCTTCATGTGTTGCTACTAACCTGGAGGTGTGGGTGTCCTTAATGAATATGGACACTCCCCCTCCCTTTGTGGTTCGGCCCGGGTTTTGGGGCTGAAAAGCATGATACAAGGTATAGCCTGGTAGTGCTGGGGTGCTCTCAGGAGCCTTGAACCAGGTTTCAGTTACTGCACAGACGTCGATGTTCTCCATACTGAGGAGTGCCTCAAGTGCCTGCATCTTGAGATTTAGACTTCTGGCGTTAAGCAGCATTACCCTTAGTTTTTTTCCATTTTTGTTTTCTAAGGAGGTGGGTTTGTCTTTTGAGCCTTGCCTAAAAAAAGGCACTATGGGGGTGGCAAGAGCCTTAGCCAAAATCCGGAAGCCCACTGGTGACAGGTGCAAGCTGTCCCTTGAGAAGCAGCATGGCTTGCCCAACATGTCATCCCAAGCAGACAGACATTGGATCCCCTTAGAATGACACCAGTACTTGAGCCAATTATTAAAGCTGATCATCTTGTCTTTGTATTGTGGCATCATTCTTGGTGAGAACAAGATGCTGCTCAGGGTCAGAGTTATACCAGCCTGGGCTAAATAATCAGAGAGCTCCTCTATGTCTCTTTTCATGTAGTCCAGGGAGGTACGTCTCAGGTCATTCATGCCAGCATGGACAATGACAGAGTCATATTTGTACTTGCTTTGGAGTGACCTGAGTGCGTGTGCTATGTGGCGGATCCTAGCTCCCGATAGGCAGTTCACAGTCACCCTCTCCTTGTTCAGCCTGCTAAGCGGGACATCAGTGTGTCTGACTATCGAGTCACCTATTAATAGTGTATCAGGCATGGTGTTTGGCCTTAAGGGATGTGATTGTTTGACACACTGATTTATTGAAGTATGTGTTGCATGTGTTTTATTTTGAGGTGATGGATTTTTGGATATCTGCTTTGGGAGCCTCTGTTGTTTTGGTAAGTTTTTTATTAGAGCCTCCGAGTATGTCTTTGTGTTTTTATGTGTTTGGTTTGCAGTTGTGGTAGGTCTATGTGGGACTGGGTTTGTTGTGTGTGTGGTTACCATCTCCTCCTGTCTGGTCATGCCAGCCCTGAGTTGAGAGAGTTCAGCCTCCAGTTTGGCTATGTAGTTGCATCTCTCACATGTATTTGTGTTTGTTGGGATATATATATATATATATATATATATATATATATATATATATATATATATATATATATGTGTATATTTATATGTATATATGGTTCCCTATCAGAAGCCTGAAACACTATAAGCCTGAAAATCAAAATCCTGAAAACTATAGACTGAAAGTTCAAAATCCTGAAAGACCAAAATCCTGAAACTCAAAATCCTGAAAACACAAAATGGACATACTGGCGGCATTGTGGCTTTGCTATTGTTAGACCTGTGGTGTTAGGTCATGCGTTGAGTTCAGGTAAGTGTGCGGTTGGTTTTATGTTAGGGTTAGGGGCGGTTTAAGTGAGTTAGGGTTAGGGCGCAGGTTAGGCATGTATGCAATTGTGACAAATATTTTGGTTAGGGGTGGTTTAAGTGAGTTAGGGTTAGGGTGCAGGTCAGGTGTGTGTGCGATAGTAACGGACCTTAGGGTTAGGGTCAGGGTCAGTTGGTAGATATTAGTGTCTTTATAGTGACATATTAGCATTATTTGTGTTTTCAGGATTTTGAGTTTCAGGATTTTGGTCTTTCAGGATTTTGAACTTTCAGTCTATAGTTTTCAGGATTTTGATTTTCAGGCTTATAGTGTTTCAGGCTTCTGATAGGGAACCGTATATATATATATATATATATATATATATATATATATATATATATATATATACATAGGATTTTGATTTTCAGGCTTATAGTGTTTCAGGCTTCTGATAGGGAACCGTATATATATATATATATATATATATATATATATATATATATATATATATATATATATATATATATATATATATATATATATATATACATATATATATATATATATATATATATATATATATATATACTACAGCTTTACTCCATCGCAAATCGCCTACTCAGGGGCGATCTCTGCCTAACATACAAAGCTATGTCAAACCCAGAGCTGTTGGACATGCTCCACTTAAAGAAATTCCAATCCCTATGAGCTATACACTTTAGGGACCTAAACCTTGTCACCACATTAAACAGAACATGCTGGAGGGATAGATTCCTGTCCCAGAGACTTCCCATACTCTGGAATAAATTACCTATCTATATCAAACAAAGCTCCTCATTAGCACTCTTCAAGAAAAATATTGATGATTGGATAGGAAATTCACCCCAGGGATGACTTCTCTGGCTCTACTCGACAGTGGCACAGGAAAATAATTTTCTTGGGTGACGAAAGTCAGGGTACCTTTTGGCTAGGATTATATAGGCCCTAGGGCCAATAGCCTAGTATCTACCTATGAACCAATGATCCGATATATATATATATATATATATATATATATATATATATATATATATATATATATATATATATATGTATATACACACACACACACACACACATATATATATATATATATATATATATATATATATATATATATATATATATATATATATATATATATATATATATATATATATATATATATATATTTCTTTAAGTGGAGCATGTCTAAAAGCTCTGGGTTTGACATAGCTTTGTGTGTTAGGCAGACATCGCCTCTGAGTAGGCGATGTGCGATGGAGTAAAGCTGCAGTTTTTTGAGACAGTCTGCGTAGGGCATCTGTTTGAGGCCGGTAATCCTCTTTGTGAGGTATTTCTGAGGCCTTTCCAGTTGTTGTAGATGTCAGATGTCTTGTAAGATACATACCAAAAGGGGCATTGTACTCTATAATCGGTCTAATGAGTGATGAGTAGAGGGGAACAATGACCTCTTTTTTCCTAGATGAGAAACCTTTTGTGATGAGGTGTGCCATGTAGAAGGATTTCCTGACTACTGTGGCGATGTGATTATCAAAGGAGAGACTACTTTCCACCTGTGTCCCAAGGTCTCTTATTACACTTTCAGTGTTAATTAGACTACCGCCTATGTGATAGTTCATAGGTACAGAGTTTTTACCAAAAGGGATGACAATGCACTTTTTGGCATTGGGCTTGAGGCCATGGCTTTGGCAACAGGCATCTGTCTCAGCCAGGCCCTTTTGTAGGATGTCCACATCTTTTGGAGTTTTGATTATGGCTCCTAGTTTGCAGTCATCTGCAAACTTCTTTAGCCAAAGACCTTCTGTTTTAGCCTGTACTTCAGAGAAGTAGATACCAAACAGGAGAGGAACCATGACTGAACCCTGTGGTACTCCACTTGTCACTGGTCTGCAGTTGTATTTGAAGTCTGCTACTTTCACAATGTGGGTTTTGTCAGTGAGCCAGTTGGCAACCCATCTTGTGACATAGGGATATATTTCTCCATGACAAAAAAACCACACCAGCCTCAAATCCACCACAAATGTCCAAAAAATACACCAGCGGAAGAAGCAGTCGAAGAAAGGTGAGATAAAGAGAGATAACTTTAATCCATATTAAAAATCCATCCTGGTACCTCGGCAATTCGCCTTCAATGTTAATATTATATTATATTTAGTAAGTTTCAAAAGTAACATGATTCATTAAATAAGTAATATATTTTCAGTCAGTTTTTCTAAAGCAGGATATGTATAAAATGTATCTTTTACATATAGTATTATATGAATGTTAGTGAATGACATTTTAAAGTGTTTATAGAGTTAATATGATAAAGAACTAATTAATTGTTTAATTGATGAGTATATAAAAAGAGAGTGTGCATTTGAATAGTTGTTCCATTGAAGGCAAATTGCCGAGGTATCAGGACAGATGTTTAATATGGATTAAAGTTATCACTCTTTATCTCACCTTTCTTCGACTGCTTCTTCTGCTGGTGTATTTTTTGGACATAGGGACTTATACCTAGTTTATTGAGTTTATCTATAATTCCAGAGTGGGGGATGGTGTCAAAAGCCTTGGCGAGATCTAGATAGGCTGTGTGAACCACCTTACCCTCACCTACGGCTTTGATGACTGCTTCAAAGAAGTATATCAGGTTTAGGAGACATGATCCGCATTTTACAAACCCGAACTGGGTGGGGTCATGAGTTTGGAGATTACCAATGTCATTGTTTATAAGTTCCATGATGATACATTCCATAGCCTTGCAGACTAGTCCCGTTAGGCTAATGGCACGGTAGTTTCTGGGGTCTTTGTTGGCTCCCCCTTTGTTGAGTGGGATAACCGTCACTGTGTGCCATTCAGTGGGCACATAGCCTGAAGTGAGGCTTTGATTGAACATGGTACTTAGGTGGGGTGCCAGTTCATTCTGTAGTTCATGTAGAACACACCCTGGGATGTTGTCAGGTCTCATGGATGCTGTGTTCTTGACTTTGGATAGTGTGTTTTTTACCTGTGCAGCCATGACAACAGGAACTTTGCATTCTTCTGGTATAGAGATGGGCCCTTTAAGGGATGATGGGGGGGGGGGTAAAGTTAGCACTGAACCTATCTGCTAGGATGTTGGCAATATCAGCTGGTTCTGTATATTTAGTGCCATTGTGCTGTAACTCAGAGCAGATCTGAGTGTTGCCATTGAGATTCTTGACATAGCTATAGAATGCTTTGTGGTTGTCTTTAGAGTCAGTGGCAATTTTGTTTTCATAACTAGCTTTGGAGGATTTTATGAGGGATCTTAGCTTCTTACTGAGGCTGACCAGGGAGTTTCTCCAATCATGGGATTTTACTCTTTTTTGCAACAGTTTCTTTCTTCTGTTGTAGAGTTTGTTTATGGCAGGGGACCACCAGATTGGCTTCCTTTTTTTGGAGGATAGCATCTTGGTTCTGTTAGGGATTGCACGATCCATGCACTCGTGTAAGTGCTTATAAAGTGCATTTGTGTAGGATTCAGCAGTCATACCTCTATTTTCCATCAGCATGGGTGTCGTGAAGTTTGCCACTTCTGTCTTAAGAAGCGTGAAGTTGGCTTTGGAGAAATTTTTTACTGTGGTTTCCTTAATGGGGGGTGGGGGAGGGATGTGGATGTCTAGGGTGATTAGCTTGTGGTCGGATCTGTCCAATGAGGAATTGACCTCTGGTGTGGAGCACCAGTTGCCCATGTTGGTAATAACCAGGTCTAGGATACTGCTGCCCCTGGTGGGGGTGTTGATAAGTTGATCCAAGGCATTAGAATTTATGATTCTAAATAAAGATCTGCCTAAGCAGCAGAGACCTCCAAAGCAGACACCCAAGCAACCGCTACCCCAAAACAAAACACGTGCAACACATATCTCACAAAGCCAGTGTGCTGAACAGTCACAGCCCTTAAGACTAAACAACACACCTGATACACTTGTAATAGGTGACTCTATCGTCAGGCACACTGACGTCCCGCTCACCAGGCTGAACAAGGAGAGGGTCACGGTGAGCAGCCTGTCGGGTGCTAGGATCCGCCACATAACACAAGCACTCAGGTCACTCCAAGGCAAGTACAAATATGACTCAGTCATTGTCCATGCTGGTGTGAATGACCTGAGACGTACCTCCGTGGACTACATGAAAAGAGACATAAAGGAGCTCTCTGAGCATGTAGCCCAGGCCGGTATGACCCTGACCTTGAGTAGCATCTTACCCTCACCAAGAATGATGCCACAATATGAAGACAAGATGATCAATTTCAACATTTGGCTTAAGTACTGGTGTCATTCAAAGGTGATCCAATGCCTGTCAGCTTGGGATGATATGCTCGACAAGCCACGATGCTTCGCTAGGGACGGCTTGCACCTGTCACCCCTGGGCTTTCGGATATTGGCAAAGGCTCTTGCTACCCCCATAGTGCCTTTTTTAGGCAAGGCTCAAAAGACAAACCCACCTCCATAGGTATCACAAGGGATAACAAACTAAGAGTAATGCTACTCAACGCCAGAAGTCTAAACCTCAAGATGCACGCACTCGAAACTCTCCTTAGCATGGAGAACATCGATATCTGTGCAGTAACAGACACCTGGTTCAGGGCTCCCGAGAGCACCCCAGCACTACCAGGTTATACCGCATACCATGCTTTTCGGCCCCAAAACTTGGATCGAACCACAAAAGGAGGGGGAGTATCGATATTCATCAAAGATACCTACAACTCCAGGTTGGTGGCAAAGCACGAAGCATCAGAGACAATCCATGTGTAACTAACAGTGGGTAAAACTGCCTTCCAGTTTATAGCCTGCAACAGACCACCCTCCCAAACCCAGGAACCCCACTTGGCCTTCCTGAGAACACTGGAAAATATGAAGGTCTCTCCAAACACCATTATATTGGGCGACTTCAACTACCCAAACATAGACTGGGAGCATTACTCTAGCTCCAACACCCTAGCCCAAAGATTCCTAGAATTTATAAACTCAAATGCTATGGAACAACTTGTTACCACTCCCACAAGAGAGGAAAACATACTGGACCTGATCATCACCAACATGGGGACTCTATGCTCCAGACCAGAAGTGTATACCTCACTGGTAAGATCAGACCATAAACTAATCTCACTGGATATTCACATCCCGACCCCACCCCCTGCCCAGAAAACCACAGTGAAAAACTTCTCTAAAGCAAATTTCACACTCCTCAAAACTGAGGTGGAATCCTTCAAAGCCCCTGGGCCTGTGGAAAATACGGCCCAGACCGCAGAATCCTTTATAAACACATTCTATGAACACCTTCAGGAATGCATGGATCATGCGATCCCAAATAAAACCAAGACCCAATCCTCCAAAGGCAGACGTCCTGTCTGGTGGACCCCAGCCATAAACAAACTATACAATAGAAGTAGGAAGCTACTAAATGATAGAGCAAAATCCCAAAAAGGGAAGGCATCACTGATCAGTATTAGCAAAAAACTATGGGCACTCATAAAATTGTCTAAGGCCAGCTTCAAGAGAAAAATTGCACAGGACACTAAGGATAATCACAAGGCTTTCTTTAGTTATGTTAGGAACCTGGGTAGTAATTCCCAGATATGCTCAGAATTAGTCCAAAATGACAAAAAATACACTGAACCCACAGACATTGCCAACATCCTAGCTGACAGGTTCAGCGCAAACTTCTCCCCCCCTTCCCCACCAAAAGGGCAAATATCTATCCCAGCAGAGTGCTGCCCCCCTGACGTCTCAGAGGATCAGGTAAGAGCCCCTCTCCAAAGCAAAAACACAGCATCAATGGGACCAGACGGTGTCCCGGGCTGCGTCCTACATGAACTCCAAGAAGAGCTAAACCCAAACATAACACTACTGTTCAATCTCAGCCTTACTACAGGATATGTGCCCAAAGAGTGGCGTACAGCAACAGTGATCCCTCTCCATAAAGGTGGTGCCTCAACAGATCCTGGAAACTATCTCCCAATAAGCCTGACTAGCTTGGTCTGCAAAGCTATGGAGAGGATCATCATGGACCTCATAAATAAAGATACTGGGGACCTACAGACACTGGATCCTACCCAGTTCGGCTTTGTTAAGGGCAGATCCTGCCTCTTAAACCTGGTTGATTTCTTTGAAACAGTCACCAAGGCCATTGACGAGGGGAAGGTGGTCCACACAGCCTACCTGGACCTCACAAAAGCCTTTGATACAATACCCCACTCGGGCATTATAGATAAGCTCACCAGCTTAAATATAAACCCCTATGTCACTAGATGGATTGCAAACTGGCTCAAGGACAGACCCCACATGGTTAGAATTGCTGGAGCCATGTCAGACTCCAAACCAGTTACAAGTGGTGTCCCACAAGGCTCAGTCCTGGGACCTCTCTTGTTTGGTATATATTTCTCGGAGGTACAGGCCAACACGGAAGGACTGTGGCTGACCAAGTTCGCAGATGACTACAAACTGGGCACCATAATCGACTCTCCAGCCAACACAAGCATCCTCCAAAAGGGCCTCATAGTAACAGACAACTGGTGCCAGAGCCATGGCCTCAGGCTAAATGCCAAAAAGTGTATAGTCATCCCCTTTGGCAAAAACAAAGTGCCCACAAATTACCACATAGGTGGTAATCCATTAAGTACAGAAGAAGTAATTAGGGACCTGGGGACCCAAGTTGATAGCAATCTCTCATTTGACAACCACGTGGCCAAAGTGGTTAGAAAAACATTTTATATAGCCCACCTAATCATGAAGGGATTCACATCTAGATCAGGGAAGGTCATCATGCCTCTTTACTCATCCCTCATCAGGCCCATAATTGAGTACAATGCCCCTTTTGGGATGTGCCTTACCAGACACCTGCAGCAACTGGAAAGACCCCAAAAGTACCTCACCAAGAGGATCAAAGGGCTCAAACAGATGCCATATGCTGCCCGGTTAAAGAAACTCCAGCTCTACTCAGTGGCATACCACCTGTTCAGAGGCTATCTGTGCCTGACGTATAAAGCCATGTCCAACCCGGAATTAATGGACATGCTGCACCTCAGAAAATCCAAATCCCATCGAGCTACGCGCTCAAGAGACTTGAACCTCAGCACTGAAATAAATAGGACATGCTGGAAGGACAGATTCATAACCCAGAGGCTCCCTTCACTCTGGAATAAAATCCCAGTCCAGGTTAGGCAGAGTCCCTCATTGACTCTATTCAAGAGGAATCTTGATGAGTGGATGGGAGATCATAGGTTTACTCCGGGTATCACTTCTGTGTCACTGTTAGACAGAGGCACAGTATACCAACCTCGAAAAAGGGCATAGCAAAATAAATTTAAAATGGGTGGTGAAAGCCAAACACATTCTGGCTAGGCTTATAAATGCCTTAGGGCAGATATCCTAGTATGAACCTATGAACCTATGAACCTATGAATTCCAGAAAACATTGAGCACAAGAGTTGGTTCATGAGTAGTTTTCCCAGTTAATGGTAGGGTAGTTGGAAATCTCCCATTATTAGGGTGTTAGGTTGTACCCTAATATTTTCCAGTGTATCAAGAAATGAGGAGTGGGAATCCTGGAGCATGGTGAGGGATCTGTAGCAAGCTACAATTTGGATTGCGGTCTTGCCCAGAGTTAGTTGCACTTGGATAATCTTGGATGCATTATGCTGAGCAACTAGCCTGGAGGTGTGGATATCCTTAATGAATATGGACATGCCTCCGTCTTTAGTGTTTCGGTCCAGGTTAGTTGGCTGAAAGGTGTGGTATGAATTATAGCCTGGTAATGCAGGGGTACTCTCTGAAGCCTTGCACCAGGTCTCTGTCACTGCACAGATGTCAATGTTCTCCATTTTAGGGAGTGCCTCAAGTGAGTGCATTTTGAGGTTTAGACTTCTAGCATTGAGTACCAATACCCTCAGATTCTTCTTTTCTATACCCATTACGGTGGTGAATTTGTCATTTGAACCTTGCCTAAAAAAGGCACTACAGGGTTGGCTAGAGCCTTAGCCAGTATCCGGAATCCCAGGGGTGACAGGTGCAGGCCATCTTTGGTAAAGCATCGTGGTTTGTTGATCATGTCATCCCAGGCAGACAAGATACTGGATCCTCTTAGAATGACACCAGAAGCTTAGCCAATTGTTCAAGTCAATCATTTTGTCCTTGTACTGTGGTATCATTCTGGATTATGGCAAGATGCTACTCAGGGCTAGGGTCATACCTGATCGGACAGCTCCTCCATGTCCCTTTTCATTTATTCCAGGGAGGTACATCTCAGGTCATTCACACCAACATGGACAATGACAGAGTCATATTTGTTCTTGTTGTGGAGTGACCTGAGTGCATGCGTTATGTGGCAGATCCTGGCACGCGACAGGCAGCTGACAGTAACTTTCTCCTTGTTTAGCCTGGTGAGTGGAACATCAGTGTGCCTGACTATAGAGTCACCTATGATTAGAGTGTTGGTTATGTTGTTATGCCTTATGGGCTGTGGTTGAGTGGCACACTGATATTCTGGGCTATGTGTCATTTGGGTTTTGTTGAGGGGGGGTGGAGGTTGCTTGTGTTTCTGCTTTGAAGGTCCCTGTTGCTTGGGCAGGTTTTTACTGAGAGCCTCCACGAATGTAAGTGTGTGTTTTGTGTTTCTATGTGTGTGTTTTGGT
>NC_056728.1:1535023453-1535088453 GCF_019279795.1 Protopterus annectens | reverse complement strand
AACAGATTATCAAGGAGAATGTAAGGATAGCTATGAGGGGTTTTAACAGTGGAAAGGCTGTTGTTCCAGATGACATACCTGTGGATGCCTGGAGGTGTTTCTGAGACATGGCAGTGGTATTTTTAACTGGATTGTTTACTGTAATCTTGGAAATTGAGAGGATGTGTGAGATGTTGGGAAATATGAATGGGGCACTGCTTATCTGAACAAGGATGGTCTACAGAGCTGTAGTAACAAGTGAGGGATAACATTGATCGGTCACAGGATGAGGTAATGGTAAAGGGTGGTGGCAGCTAGGTTGAGGACATGGTGATTGATGATTTGCAGTGTAGTTTCATGCCAGGTGAGAGTGGTACAGTTGCAAATGTTGATCCACAAGTGTTGATGAAGCTCTGCACTGAAGCTGATATGCAGCTGCATTGTGTCTATGTGCACCTACAGAGAGCATATGACATACTGCCTGGAGAGTAGTTGTGGTATTGTATGCAGAGGTCAGGGGTGCCAGAGGAGTCTGCCAGACACATACGTGATATGTTGGAGGCTAGTGTGACAGCAGTTATTTCTGGTTTTGTCATGACAGGTGGATTTAAGGTGGAGGTGGGAGTACATCAGTGGTCAGCTGTGTGTCCTTTCACATTTTCAGTGGTGAGGGACAGGTTGACAGACATGATCAGACAGGGGCCCCTGTTGACTGTGCAGTTTGCAGATAGAATTGTGGTCTGTAGTGAGATTAGTGGACAGTTTGGCGAGACCCTGGGGAGGTGAGGCTATGTTGTAGAGTGGGTAAGAATGATGGTCAGCAGGACTAAGTAAGAATACATGTGTGTTAATGGGGTGGGGGATAGAGGAATGGTGACAATGCAGGGGGCACAGTTTGGAAAGTGGATAGATGTAACTACTTGGGAACACTAGTTCAGAGTCATGGACTGTGTAGAGGAGAGGTGTACAAGACAGTGCAGGTAGGTTGTGTGTGGTGGGGATGGGAGTCAGGAGTTATTTGTGACAGACATGTACCATTAAAAGTGATATGGAAAGTCTACAGGAGGGTAGTGTGACTGGCTACATTATATTGGTTGCAGACAGTTGGATTGTAAAGACAGGCAGGATTCAGGGCGGGACACAGCAGAGTGTAGGATGTTCACATCTGCACAGTGTGTGATGGGGGGATAGGCTTCAGGACATGTGTGTTAGTGTTAGTGGGTCAGCCCAGGTTGGATGGCTTGGGGACAATGCCAGACAGTTGCATGCTTGGTTTGGACATGTGCTGAGGCAGTATGCTGAGTATATCTTGCAACAGATGAGGCTGCCAGGTTACAGGGACAGCAGACAGCCTACAAAAGGCATATGCATGAGGTGATGGCAGACATGCAGGTGTATGGTGTGTGACAGCAAGATGCAGAGGACTGGATGCCATGGGTGGAGATGATCTGCTGTGGGGACCCCAAACAGCAATAACCAAATAAAAGGGAGGGAGATGTTGTAATGTAATTGTTTGCAGGTTGCCAATTATTTGTAAGACACAAGTATTTGAGTAAATGACTGCAAATATGAGGCACAAATATGGTCAGTGTGCATAACAATGGGCAGTTGAATGGCATGAGCTCGGTATATCACATGCAGACCAATACACACAGCTGTGACATTATTCCATTATGCAACTACCCTGTATAGTTCCATGACATTTCTGAGACAAACATGCATAACATAGTTGTATTCACAATTCATATCTGAATATATATGTGACATCTGAGGCCTAAGCTGTATTCTATGTCACAGCAGATGGACAGAGTAACTATGGCCATAGGTTCTGCTCAACAATATGTCCGTACAGCAAGTCTTGTTGGGACATATATATTAAACTTCCTATTGCCCATTATTACATACCCCCTACTGCAGTCCATTACATGCATACTTGTTCGACATACCTGTTTTTTTTCCTGTTGATGTATGGTGGTATTTTGTTGTACAGATTTCTTTTTTTGTCTCCCTTTTTTGCTGCTTCTCATTGTATATGTCTGTTTGTTTTTTTCTCTTGTCTCTCTGTCTCTCTCTCTGGGATGTAGGTTGTACATCTGCTTTGCAGAGGCAGCAGCTTGCCTTTTGTAGGTACAGGTCAGGATCTGCTGATGGCCTGTGCATGAATTGTAGTTCTACACTTGCTAATTCCATGTGGAACAGCTGTGGTATTATTCCTGTAGCCAATAAATTGGAAACACAGTCTTATAACTGTGTACCTCATGTAGGCGTCGGCCCTTTCTTTGCCTGTGAGGAGGTTTTCATGCATGTGTGTTACAGAAAGCATCACAGAGTGTTGTTCTACTAACAACGTACAACAGAGACTGTGAAGACAGCCCAACTCACCAGGGACAATTGTTCTGGGCAGAAGGCCAAACTGTGAGTATTGTTGTTATACAACTGAAGTACTGTGTGTGTGAGTGTGTGTGTGTGTGTGTGTGTGTGTGTGTGTGTGTGTGTGTGTGTGTGTGTGTGTGTGTGTGTGTGTGTGTGTGTGTATGCATATATATATCTATATCTGTATATGTATGTATGTTTATATGTCCGTATATATATATATATATATATATATATATGTATATAAATATATATATATATATATATATATGTATATATATATATCTATATCTATGTCTCTGTGTATATATATATATATATATATATATATATATATATATATTTCGTTGATTTAGTGCGTGGTTCTCGTGCATCAGCTGTAGTTTGTGTCTGGACCATTCGGGTCCGCTATTTGGAATTTGATTACATCTGATCGCATTTGACTATATTTGATTGCATCTCATCCATCTGGGTTTGTTTTATTCATATAACTTCTGGGGATCTGGTCATTCACGTTTTTGATATCTCGGTTGATGGATGGTATGGCTGAGAATGGAGTAACGGAACTGAGGGGTGATAGAGCCGCTGTGGGCACCATGGGATCACTGCGTTTTTTATATATATATATATATATATATATATATATATATATATATATATATATATATATGTGTGTATATGTATATATATATAATGTTAATATATATTTAACCTTGTATATATATATATATATATATATATATATATATATATATATATATGACTATTGATATGCAAGTATATTTCTTGTTTGATATCTACACATTATTTTATGATATATATGTACATATTCTATATGTATAATTTCATATGTACAGCTACATATACCTGATGTATACACTTTTTATATGCTTCTATCACCATACATATCTATATTTGTATATTTATGTATTATAAACATGCTGGTTGCATGTTGTTTGTTCCATAGTATTATATACCTGTACTGAATGATATATTAAAAAAAAATGCTCAGTAGCACTGTTTTAATGGAGTAGTGGTACATTGCTCTGACCATGGTGTACAGGGTCATGGGTTCAAGACTGGGTAGAACATGGGCTGTTAAATACAGAGTAATAAGGCACTTTTTAGCAGTTGTAAATGTGTTTGCGAGGCAGTAAGCAATGATAACTTCTGTTTAAATATGCCTACAGACAGTTAGCCTTAAAAGTGCTTAATCTGTGTAGGCATTGCTTAGCACCATGTAAACAGGCTTAATCCTGCTTACCCCCATGCTAATTTCTTTAAAAGAAAAAAAGGGATGAT
This sequence comes from Protopterus annectens, assembly GCF_019279795.1. NCBI lineage: Eukaryota > Metazoa > Chordata > Ceratodontiformes > Protopteridae > Protopterus > Protopterus annectens. The sequence goes on along the minus strand of NC_056728.1, from coordinate 1,535,084,799 downwards.
AGGAAAGTGGTGAAAAAGGGGGCAAGAAGAGGGGAAAGACAATAGGAAAAGTAGATAGGGATGTGCAGGGCGAGGGTAGGGAAGGTCCATAGCTGTCCATTTCTTCTTCAGCAACAGCTGTGCATATATACTGAATTTGGAGGTATATTTGGACACTCAAACCCCTGAGTGAAGGGTAAGGACAACAATAATGTATTGTGAAGCCAATTAGACCAGATTACATGTGTCCAGTGGACATGTGTGCGAAATGGACAGCTATGTGTGGGGCGAAATTTGTTTGGGAACAGATTGTCCGTTTTTTTTTTTTTTTTTTTAAGGTGAGACTGGGATGTTGTAGAAGGATAGTAGGTATATTTGGGAAGGTAGGTTGGGTAGGAAGACAGACAAGACAGACAAAATAGCATACAGGGTGGTATATAACATGTATATGATGTGAGGGGGTAGACACCTTGGATGGGCAGTAGTCTTTGGAAATTGGAAGTCCATGAGCCCCCAAATGAAAAAAGTGGGACTGAGGTGCCCACCCATGGGCAGTTACCACTGCACCTTCACGGCCCTGAAGGTGGCTGTGCTGGGGGCTGAGCAGGAGGGGCAGGCTGACCCTCTAATTGTACCAAATGGCCCTTAATCTGGTGTAGCAGATCTCCAAACTCCTCTCAGATCTTCCTACGCACAAAACCCCGGACCTGGCTTTGGATGACAGGATCCTGTCTGTGTCCACACCCGTGTGGAGGAGCCCCATCCCCTGAGGTGGTTCCCCTGAAGGTGGTGCAGGACCAGGGAACAAGGAGGTCCCAGTGTGGGTCCCAGACATGCTGGGGCCCAGTGCCATGGCCAGATGAGGTGGGAGAGTTGGGTCTGCTGGGACCAGCCTTCCCAAACGTGCTATGGTGTTACAGTTTTAGAACATATGTGGGTTAGTAATGGTCAACACAATCCAGGATTAGTTATAACAGCATGCATAGATATTCCCATAACCCAAAACAACAGATTTTGAACAGTTGCATTGCAAACAGAACACATGCATATATGGAACCGCAGTGTCCATTACAATGGCATGCAGGTTAAATTGATAGCGACAGGCCACCAATTAAAGTATTTCAGCATGGAACATTAATAGAAATGCATTTCAATATTTGTTGAACAATAGGACATATGTCCCAACAGTAGGTTTGGTGTAAACATATCCACTGATTTCTGTGTTTAGATTATTGTTGCATATATGGTGGTTGGGGGTGTCAGTTAACAACTTGTATATCCTTGCAGTACTCACAACTTTAATGATCATTGCTCTAATCATTACTCTACAGGTATTATTACAACACCCTATGGCCTTGGTTTGGGCAGTGGTATGTTTGTACACAAAGTATACTTCAACTGTCTTATAGAAAAATTCTACTTCTCTTACCTGGTAAACCTGTGGAGGAAATGTTTGTTAATACTACCTGACTGTCTATACACATATTCCCAGATTCCTAGTTAAAATTATGCACATACCTCTCAATCTCTTAATGCACAACATCTAGACAAAGCTTGTCAACATGGGGGTACAAATAGGGACATATTTTGAATATTGCTCTTATAAACTTTTAGACAGTTGCTAGAGTAACAGGATTTGTTTTAATATACATTTTCTGAAGGATTTGAAGTCTGACACTCAAATGTATGCCATTATTTGGTGACTACAATTCTGAGATCATCACAGTGATTTGCCAGGAAAAAAGAGGAACATGTAAAAAATATGAGCCGAATATCTGGACATTTCAGGAAAATCTGTACAGTTGAGAGGTATGAGTTATGTATACATCATACTACCACTCCCAGTATTCAAACCATGGCTGTGTGTGCTAAAAAAACAATTTTTGTTTCATCAGAGTGAGCTATTTAGAAACCACTGTTTGTTCTTTCAGTGTTTTCTGAATAAGTCTCTCTTGGTTGTACAATCTGACCTTTAATTACAACAGTCTTATACACACATTCCTAGACATATTTTTATGCAGCACAGTGTGAGAAATAGTGGTTGACACAACAATACTATTCTGGTATCAGATCTTTGTAAATGCTTCATGTCAGGCCATGCAATACCAGAGTAAATGCAACCAGTCCAGGATTTAAAACTTTATTGCCAGGCAGTTACAGTTTTCTTATCTGAAAGACCTGTGGGGGGAATGTTTGTTAACACTACCTGACTGTTTCTACACATATTCTCAGATTCCTAGTTAAAATTATGCACATACTGCTCAATCTCTTAATGCATAAACTCTGGACAAAGCTTGACAATATGGGGGCATACCTCTCAACCTCTTCGAGCAAAAAATCTGGACAAACCCTAAAATGATGGGGGGACAAATAGGGATTTTAAATATTTCTCTTACACTTAAGCTCAAATGTTTGTCATTATTTAATGACTTCAATCCTCAACTATTTGCCAGGAAAGTACAGATTGTAGGAGGAACACATAAAAAATATGAGGCAAAATTCTGGGCATTCTGCGAAAATCTGTACAGTTGAGAGGTATTCATGGGGGTACAAATAGGGCATATTTTGAAAATTCTCTTATAAGCGTAGAGAGTTGCTAGAGTGACCAGATTTTTTAACATACATTTTCTGAAGGATTAGAAGTCTGAAACTCAAATGTATGTCATTATTTAGTGACTACAATTCTGAGATCATCCCAGTGATTTGCCAGGGAGAAAGAGGAACAGAACAAAAATTAGAGCCAATTATCTGGACATTCTGCCAAAATCTGTACAGTTGAGAGGTATGATTATGCATACAACTTACTACCACTCCCAAGATTCGAACCATGGCTGTGTGTGCTAAAAATACAACAACTTGTGTTTCATCAGAGTGAGCTATTTAGAAACTGCTGGCTGCGTCTTTAGTGTTTTCTGTCTAAGTTTCTCTTGGTTGTACAATCTGACCGTGTACTTACAACAGACTTATACAGACATTCCTAGACATATTTTTTTATGTAGCACAGTGTGGGTAACAGTAGCTAACACAACATTACTCTTCAGAGAATGCAACACTAAGTGCCATACAATACCAGAGTAAACACAGCCAGTCCAGGATTTAGAACTCTATTGCCAGACAGTTACGATTTTATTTAAATATCACTTATATGGGGGTATTACTGTCATATTGTCTGGTTTATTCAGTACAACCCATACACAGTTTTTATACTACCAGGTGACTTTCTATTACTTTATATTTATTTCATATGACTACTAAAAGCAGGATTGTTACTCACCAGCCTCGTGACGCAGCCTTTGCAACCTACTGGCATGGGTTTCCTGATTCACAGCATGCTCAGCTGCAGCTGTAAAGAGAATAGAGAAATATTTAGGCATAACTATCCTATACACAGGCTGGACTTTGGTAAACAGTTATTGATATGAATTCTTGTACACTGCTGGGACATCTCCCCTCTGCCTTGCTTCTTGGACCCACTCATCCAAGAGCTTCCTCTTCCTCCGCTTCAAGTTGGTATAGTGGTGCCAGACCTGCTCACCAGTCCGAGTGATACCAGTGACTCTGGTGAAATCACAGGTGAGATGGTCCCAGGCTTCCTCTTTATATTGGGAGCTCTGGTACTAGCCCTGCAGCAGTCTCTTGTGATGGTTTTTTTACCAGGAGTCCTACCATGACCTTGGACTCCTGTATGCCCCAGCACTGCACCCAGAAGCGCATGCCCTCACCAACACCTGCCATACTACTTACACTAGGAAGCTGCAACAAGTTATGAGCTGTATTCCCACCTGTGGGGTTTAAATAGGACTGAATTCCCACCCTTTGCCATAATTGGATGGTTTTGAATATGCTGAGCTAAGCTAAGCTACAGGCAAACCCGCTTAGCTAAGGTTGGCAGTCCTTAAAGGGACAGGTTCAGCACTGTTTACCAATTCGGCAAATCCACTTAGCTGGGCTACTCATTGCGACGGACTCATATTTACACAGTGCTTACACCTGGTAAGCAGAGCTGCGCAATGCTTAGCATTGATTATTTTTTTTATTTTATAGACTATTTGCTGTATGGGATTGATTCATCATTCATTACATATTATAAATTTGTTTACTATCCCTGACATCCCCCAGTGTGCTTTCATTACATTTATTCATGTGTGACTATACTGTATGGGGCACTTGTGTTTATATGGGGGTTTCACAACTTTATTAAACTGAACACCTCACATCTGGACCTACTACAGTACTCTGGTTAACAAATATATGTTATTTAGTAGCTAATTATAAAAAAATGTTTATGTACTGCTTTCACATGTAAAATGAAAATTGGTTACAGTGGGGCTTAAACTGGGAATGGCTGCTTACAAATTATATGCTCTAACCACTACACTATTGCAGTACTGCTTATGTTGGATGTATTTTGCTATTTAACTTCTTGCACTATGTAAGCTGGACTAAGTGTAGCCAAGTAACATGCACACCCACGCAGTACTGTTCTCAGACACACCCCCTGCACTCATATACAGAACTGTGTCCATTTAACAGCATGGCAGCGCACCTTCATGTATATGCATGACATGAATGGTCCCTTCCATGCAGGAATAAGCTATTCCTTTACAGAAGTTTGCTGAATACCAGGGATTATCTCTACTTGGACATCAGATACAGGAGTAGAATGGCAGGAGTTTTTACACAAAAAACAGTTGTGCATGTAAATTTATTATAAAAGTAGATGTTTACATATATCACTGTTGCAATAGCTTAAGCTATATGGGGTATATTATGCCAAGGATCAGACATCTGGCCAGCTTTCAAAGCTTTAGGGTGTCTTCCACATTCAGTTGTTTCAAACAATATATGAAACAGGATTTAGAAATTTAGATTATAAGAAAGGCAAGATGTTTAATTATTTAAAAAGAAATGAGATACAGGCTTTGAACAGCTTGCATTTAAGATTTAGTTGTAATAAAAAGAAAAAAAAAGTAGACAATGGAGAAGCCACAGTAGTTATGCATATAGACGAGTTTAAAATGGCACTAGCTTGCCTTTTAGAAGAAGAAACTATGTGTACAAAATAAGTAAAGACTTCATTACAGTTATTAATGAGCAATATAAAGCATTATTAGAGAGTTTACTATGTAATAGTAACATCTCGGAAAAATTTTATAGGAATTTTCAGATATCTGTTATTACTTGTCCTTAACTCTATGGTATCCTGAAAGTAAGTACATAACAATTTGGAAAAAAAAATCCTTGAGACCTACTGTCTCTGGGTATAGTTATACTACAGAACCTATTTCTAACCCTTTAGATCACATACTAAAGATACTGGTTCAGGAAACACCAGGTTTTATTTTGAATCCAGGAAACATCCTAAAAATCTAAATGCATTAAAAGTAAAGGGCAACAGTCCTTTTATTACGGGGACATAAATGCCTTAAATAGCAGTATTTGCCATGAAGAAGGACTAGTAGGAATGACATGAATATCATGTAATTATTTTCATATCAAGAAGCCTTTAAAAATGATAATTGAGTTAGCAGAATTTGTATTAACAAACAACATGTTCATGGCAGGCAAAGATTATTATATGTGGATAAGGAGTACTGTAATGAGTATCCCTACGGAACTGAGTTATCCATGTGCATATTTAGCACATAAAGAGGACAACCAGTTAAAGAGTCATGTCTTCAGTAATGTGATATTTTTGGATGCTTTATTGATGACATATTAATTATTAATAAGGGACAATCAGAAAAATTAGACATCTTGATGGAAAGCTTAAGGGAATGTTATGCACCATAAACGAGAGATATTAATATCAATGGCCACACGATAATCTTCCTAGGTGTTACTTTATATATGTATCGTCAGGATCCAGGACATAGACCTAGCAATATGTATAAAAGAATAGTGACCATAAATAATTTACTACATTGTAAGAACAGTTACCCTTACTTCACTAAAATGAATATCCCAAAAGGGCAGTTCATGTAAGTAATTAAAACACTACAGATACCATTAGTAGAGACAGAAAGAACTGGCTAATATAAAATGTTGGTTAAGTAAAATGCAATATCCTGATGGGTTGCTAACCAATGAAGAAAGGAAGGTGCAACTAAATCACACTAACTTGAGTGATCCAGCAGTTTGTGTGACTTAAATACCCATTGCACTTCTTCCTAAAAAAGTGCTTATGTGGCATCTAAATTCATTCACTATGGCAGCCAGTTGAAGAATTTGAAGACAAGGGTAAATCAGAGAACCCATGTCTTGTGTGAATAAGTCCATCCTTTGTGGAAGTTTGTGATAAATTCCCTTGGCCATTTTCAAGAGAAGAGAGAACACTGTTATCTTGGCCAAAAAGGAATTACCAGAATTATCTTTGGAGAGCCACTTTTGATTATTAGAAGAACTCTAGCTATTAGAGGAATGGGTGAAAAGGCATATAGGAACATTCCTGTCCAAAGGTAATGAAAAGCCATCTGTCTTCCAGGCCTTTGTGCAAAGAGCCCTGGAGCAGAACCTCTTCAGCTGTCCATTCTGAATAGAGGCAAACAGATTGACTAGAGGAGTACCCCACAGTTACAACAATTCCTGGGAGACCTAGGGTATAACTTCCATCTGTGGGTGGGGGTCTGTTTTGGTCCAGGTGAACTTGTGCACTGCAACATTTTGCTCTGATGGTATGTAAGTGGCCTCCAGGGATAGATTCAACTGAATTACAACTTTCCAGGCTATCACTGCTAGTCTGCAAAGGGGATATGACCTGTTTATTCCTTGTTTATTTATGTGCCACATAACTGGTGTTATCAATTATTACTATTTCAGGAGCTAGAATCCACATGTGATTGAACGATTTCAATGTACATTGATCAATGCATCATTTCTTTGATATTTGTATGCTTCAGTTTATCTTGTTTTTTCTCCAGACCCTGGATCTTTAGATACTGCTCCTTATACAAAGTTTGATGCATCTGTGGTCACAGACTGATTGCAACAGTCCCTACTCAGTCTGTGGGCACAGACTGAGTTAAGACTTGAAGAGTAAGTGGAAGACTTGAGTGTCAAGACAACTGTTTCAATAAACAGTGGATCCTCCTCTCTTAAAACTCATAACCACTATCTGAAAGTAGAGGGGATACGAGTCCACAAGGATTTAAGAAACCACTGAATTTTTCCCAGGTGGAGCTTGGCTAGAAGAATTATGAGAATTGTAAATGCCATGAAACTGGGAATCCTTAGACAGTCCCTGGCTGCGAAAGAGATAGATTGTAGAATATTAGAAACTGTTCTTTGTAGGATTCCACTTTTTTCTTTAGGAAGAAATGCCGTCAGAATGGAAGTGTCCAAGAGACATCCTAGGAATACTTTCGTTTTGGATGGAATGACAAGTTTTTACAGGTTCACCTGAAATCCTAGATTGAGAAACATTTGTTGACAAAGAGAAGAAATTCTTGACATCCTGAAAAAGAGTCTGCAAAAATAAGACTGACTCCAAAACAAGGAAACTTACATTTCTGTAATTTGCAATGGGCTATTAAGGAGCTAGATACTTTGTGAACACTTTTGGAGCTGTAGATAACATGAAATGTAAAGCAGAAAACTGAAAACGTAAACCAGACACTCAAACTCTTAAAAAGCAATTGAAATCTTTGAATATGGGAATGTGAAAATAGGTATCTTTTAGATATAGGGCTGTGGAATTGCATTCAGAACTTTAGGAATTTAATGTAAAGATTTAGACAAGAAAGAATGAGGACAGGTCTCCATATTCCTTCCTTCTTTGACACCAGGAAAAATAAATAAAACCATTTCCTATATGACCTGGAGGAACAAGCTCCATGAATCTGTGAGACAACAATTGATCTAGGATACAAGGGACAGTAAAATCTGATTGGGTTTCAATGTAGGACTCGCCTGCAAGGGAGGAAGGATGTTTCACTACCAGTTATATCCTTTTTGAATGATTTTCAGAACCCAAATGTCTGATGTGATCTGTGTCAACAAGGAAGATGAAGACTGATTTGATGTATAGTCAATTCCCTGGATTCAGGAAGCTGCATTTTCCTGCACGGAAAATGACCTCCGAGTGATTCAGGATAGTGCCGTTTTCACGTGCACAAGTGGCCCTACACTGTTCTAGCATGGAAAACTGTGCAGCATGCAAATCACCTCATTTGCTGGTGAAAACCATGCAAATGAGGTGATTTAGCAATTCACCAAGCTGCCAGGTCTCCATGCTAGAACAGTGTCAGTGCTGAAATGTATTCGGAAAATAACTGAGTACATTTCTGCAACTGACAAAACAGAGGCATGACAGCTCGTGAAAAAGCATGTATTATGTACATTAGACATGCCAATGTACAAATATAAGGCTGTTGGCATTAAAGATAGATTCATTATTATGAAAATGAAACTTTTTTGGGCTGATCTCAGCCTTTTAAGCATAGGCCAGCGGTATGCAAACAGGATTGTGCCGAAAATAGAAAAAAAAAATGGGAAAACTCAATTTTAAGTTAAATCTGCATTTTGCCATTATAGTCAATGGCATGCAGAATGTAAAAAATACCAGGGAGTACTAGTTGTCAGGGGGAAAGGATCTGTTTTCTACTGTAACTAATAGCCTACACACTGGGGTATGCAAATGAGGGGAGTTATACTGATTCACATATTTCTTCAAAGTGTCAGCTTGTACCTAACCATGTAGGTGCAGCAATACAACAGTGCAAGTCTAAGAGCTGGATGACTTCATAAGAGGGTGTCTCATGCTTGCTGTAAGCTCAATGGAGCTCTGTGGCCTGTGTTTACCCTTAGCTAAGCACAGCTAAAGAAGGGGGGTGTCAGATGTGCCTGAGCACTGTGTACATAGCCTAAATGGGTGTGTGTGCCCCGCTCCAGGTTTTAAACATACACAAAAAAAAGAGGAAATGTCAACACAGTTTACATTTCAGCACTGGGTATGCATGGTGCACCTCGGGGCTTAAATAGGGAGCAACTGGGAAGGGGAAACAGCAGTAGGAAGGCAATCAAGGAGATCTAGCATAGCTGGCAGGTGGAATGTATCAGAATCAGCCAATTACACATGCAGCAGCCCAGCACACTACTATAAACTATGCAAAAACCTTTCAGACTGGCTTTTCCTACAAACTCTACACCACTGATGTACACAGATGGGGGATTTTTAACTGGCAAAATGAACTAAAATTGTTACAGGCTGCTGCTACTTTACTCCATCAATATATGCTAGAAACTGAGGGTGGTGAGGAGGAGAATGCTGACAACTGACCCACATGAGGAGGAGGAGAAGAGTGTACAGACCCAGGGTAACCTACCAGGGCCTACATGAGCTGGAGTGCTATAGGGTGGACAGGGACATTCTACAGCAAATTGTCCAGCTGTGTCATCCCTGCTTTACACACAGAACCAACAGAGGGGAACCCATCCCACTGGATACCAAGGCATGTGTAGGCTTAAAAATACTAGCTACAGGTAACTTCCAAGGACCAACTGGGGATATCATCGGGATCTCACAGGCATCAGCATCCAGGGTACTCCACCCGTTCCTGGGTGCCATGACACCACATGCCAATGAGCACATATATTTTCCCAATACCCGTGAGGTGTTGATGAGAAGTATGTGTCTCTTCCATCATATAGCAGAATGCCGTGAGGTAGTTGGTACTATACACTGCACGCACATCCACATCAAAGCACTACCTGGTGAGTGGGGTAGGGTCTACATAAACCACAAGGGCTTCCCCTCCATCAACTGTCAGGGCATGTGCAATGCCCAGGGCATTATCATGAATGTGTGTGCTGGGAGACCTGGAACCTATCACGAGTCCCACATCTGGCATTGCTCAAAGCTGTAGCAGGGGTTTGTCGGGGGGATATCCCATATGGCCATCTAGTGGGGGATGCTGGCTATGCACTTGAGCTGTGGCTGATGACACCCATCAGAAGTACACACGCACCTGAACAAAAGCACCATAATGAGGCACACACACAAACCAGGATCATTGTAGAGCATGTGTTTGGGATTCTCAAGTCACGGTTCTGCTGCCTTGACATATACGGTGGAGCCTTGCAGTACTCTCCAGCTACATGTACACAGATGTTCATAGTATATGCCATGCCACACAATATGATCCTGTGGAAACAGCTGCAGCAGGAACAGCATGGGTCAGGGCCACACAGCCCCCACCATTGCCAAGGCCAGCACAGGCACAGAGGGACTTGGAGGAGGAACTTCCTGAGCCTGCCCCTGTAGGTAGAAGGAGGCATGCCCAGTATGCCCAGGCCTTGGTAAAGAAGCAACTCACAGTACACACACTGACACTGTAAGGACTCAGGCACTGAGCCCTTACAGTGTCAGTGTAAGGACTCAGGCACTGATACCTCTCTCTGACTCGCACATACATACAGTAAAAGGGATGCCAAGCATGGCACTCCCTGTGCTTTACCATGTATAGGGAGTGTACTACGTGCATCTGACATAGCCAGCCCTCCAGCACCATTTTCAATACTGGCCCAGCAACAAGGTAAGTCACCCTTCCTATCAATTAGTGAATGGAGTAGTATGCTCTGATAGTTGCATGTATGGTATGGATGCAAGCATGCAAGGGAATTGGGTGGCTGAATGGGATAGCAGCAGGCAGCTATATGGGACAGCAGGAAATCCATAACAAATACTGGTGTCAACATACTAGGCAGTACTACAATAGGTGACAAATCCCACTGCAGTACATGTGATGGCCAAAATAACTGTGGGTGTCAATAGGTCACACACATGGATGGCAATGAGGGTTACATACCCACCACCAGTTTCACCCAGCAGGACAGGTGTAGATGACCTTAAAGAAAGGGCAGGCTAAGGCCTTCAAATGATGGCAAGGGTGAACAGCCTCCCTCCAGACCTACACAGGCATACTACAACAGGTCTGGCAGTTGCATTTTAGTTCTGAAGAGTAAGAAGTCTGAAACTGAAATTTATGCCATTAAAATCTAACATGTGTACTCTACTGATATGCTTCCTTTCTGCATGATAGGTCACAATACAATATGAAATGGACACCAACAGAGTAACTGAAATACCAGTACAGTCATTGCAAATGTTTAAAGTCTTCAGGTGTGCACCCCTCCACACCTCAATCCCATGTAGAAATGCAGTAACATGTAAGTTTGAGGAGTGATATCACTGGAGCACAGATTGTCAGGGCTGTCTCAATCTACATTGTTGCATGTGTACAATATGCAGGGGTCAGTGTGGTAAGTTTGATTTGTGTTTAATATTGCCTGGAAGGGGTCAGCATGTGGGCCTGGATGATTGTACCTCAGTGGCCTAGGTACAGTACAGTGGTCTACAGGGCCATGTTCCAACAACTGCAGTGCTAACCACACTGCTTCTCAGCTACACCCATGTCAGCAGTTGTACATAATCACTGCCTAGATGTCAATGTCTGTCACCGTCAAAAAGCTGGACATACCATGAATGGGGGCCCATACATACAAACAGTACACAGATGGAATTAACCTACATAGAGTGCATATAAAATAACTGTCAACTACAAACAACTTTGGAATTATACAGAGAGGTTATTATCACATTAGTTGTCCCTCTAGTATGGAATACTGGTAGTCTGGCCATTCACTGGCAGACCACAAAAGGCACAGTTATAAAGTAATGACAGGCTGCCCATGTCCACACACAAGCCAGCATAAGAGGAATGTCCCAGGTATATCTGTGAGTCAGGTGCCAGTAGTTTCCATATCACACATGCACCCAGCTCACCCCACCATCAGCCACAGGTTTATCACAGGTCATATCCTTGCTGTAGGGAATGAGTACAGCATGAACCCATCCCTGTTTGGGAATACATGCATGATGCTGCATGCTGAATACATGTCCTATGCAGGTGTGTCCCTAGCTGTAAGTAGCAACCCGACCACATCCAGACCAGTGGATCAGTATGAACAGGAAGGATTGACAGGAACACCTCAGCCACTTACCACTGTCACCCAGGGCAATCCACTGGCTTGCAGCCTGGGAACGTATGACTGACAGAATGCACTGCCCTGCTACAGATGGCCTGCAGCACTCTCAAATGGCCTACAGTCCTCTGGCAAAGGCCCATGCCTCAATCATTGTACCAATGTAAGGAATGTCAGGGGGTCCTAACTAACAACCTAACACAGGAAACAGAAAACAAATGCAAAGCCATGCTGACAAATGCCAGTAGCATGGCTCCCCATGTCCTACTGCAAGAACTGTGGACCAGGCCATAAATACTACTAGGATAAAGGCCCAACAACAGGGATACTTCAGAGATATTGCTTTCATAATTTTAGTAAGAGGAGAGAATAACAGAGGGGAGTGTAAAAGTATGGATGTCATGAAGTGTGCGAAGTCTGAAACTCTAATGTCTGCCCATACTACCCCCTGAGTGCAAACCCATGAATGAATAGCCATAAAACTGCTTGTAAACCACAATGTGAAGGTAAACTTGACCAGATATACGAATCCTGCCTCTGGATAACCTGGGTGTATCTGTACAGTTGAGAGGTATGGCCCCAGCAGGATATGGCCATTCTGTTAAGTTGAGAAAAGCACAAGGAGGGGATCCTCAGCCAGCAAACTAACAAGGTGCTGGATCATTTACACAGAACCAGCAGTCTATTGTCTGTAGCTACCCCTCGACAATGGCAGAAGTGTGCCAGAATGTGTAGTCTATATGCCTCAGAATATTGGTCTCAGCTTCATTCATCTTGTATTTCCCTGGTAAATAACTGTAAGCAAAGAATGATATCTATCAGTAGTTGATGACATGCTACATCACAATGTAAAACAGTACATATGTCAGAAAATATATGCTACAACCAACCATGTTACAAAAGCAGCACAGACAGCAATAGTTACAGTATTCGCCCTATGTTATGCCCATTGTGTCTCCACATTGGCAACCTATCTACAGCTATTCTACAGAAACAGGTTGCTAGGTGTAGCTGTAGCACACAAAACCCTGAACTGGAGTCCAACTCTCCCTGGAATGTATGCACACTCAATATAGAAGGTCATACTGAGCATGCTCCTACAGTTAGAGTTAGAGAAATGAAGCCCATGTCTGACAACACAGTGGACTATAGATATCTGTGATGTCTGTGCATACACACCAAATTGTACACTATTGATACTTCACACCCCCCCCACACACACACACGCACACACACGCACACACACACACACACACACACACACACACACACACACACACACACACACACACACACACTGGATATGAATACTGACACATATCTAAGGCCAACATAATATAATATGTCAAACATACACACACAGAGATGGTGGGAAGGGAGAGACAGACAGCAACAGAGAGAATCCCATTATGAGGCCTTTCCCAACCAGTACACATCCCATTGGCCTATATCACATAATGTGCTGATGTCATCCACTGTAGAAATTCTTTTTGTTAGCCCTCAGCCCTATAATCTCAGTGGTGCTTGTGATAACTGTGTGACACTATAGTAGAGATAAGTATCCATGTAGCAGTTGTAATCTCTGTCTTGTTAAATATAAAGTTGTGTGTTAGTGTGTGTGTGTGTGTGTGTGTGTGTGTGTGTGTGTGTGTGTGTGTGTGTGTGTGTGTGTGTATGTGTTTCTGGATGAATGACTTTGAGGCCATTTACACTCACTACACTTTCCTTACCCCTCTGCTGCTGATGTCACTCACCTTCAAAGATACCTTTGGACAGCTCTTTAGCATATAAGCACTGTGGCACTTGAGATAACTGTATAATACTGTAATGTAGCAAACTAGTTAGGTAGGACTTCTAGTCCCTGTCCTTGTACTTATGAAAAAGAGTGTGATTGTCTGAGAGAGTATACATGTCTTTGTAAAGACATAACCCCCAGTTGAAAAATCTGGAGAATTTGTTAGATAGAGAAATTAGAAATATTATTTCGAAACATTTTGTATTTTCTAATTTAACACATTCCGAGAAGGAAATATTGAAGGGTTTAAAACAGAATCGAAGTGTTAGAGTGATGCAACCGGATAAGGGTGGGGGGACCGTGCTTATGGACAGTATTATTTATGAATCTAAGATGAAGGATTTATTACATGATACTTTAAAATATTCGAAAGCTTCCATAAATGAAGTTAATATTGCCAAAAGTAAAATCCACTTGATACTTCAGGATCTATTATTGGAGGGTTCCATTAACCAATAATTGTTCAACTTTTTATTCAACAAACAACCACGCGTACCTTCTGTTTTTGGTATACCTAAAATACATAAGAACCCAACCGATCCACCATTAAGGTTGATTGTTTCCTCAGAAGGTTCATTAACCACCCCCTTTGACTAAGTTTGTGGATGAGAAGTTAAAACTGTTGTCTTATACTGGGGACTCAGTTATAAAAGATTCATGGGATTTTTTAAGACTGATCAAACCTCACCTTTTAACCTCAAATCTTATTTTTGTTACAATGGATATAATAGACTTGTTTGGCTCTATTCCCCATGAATTAGGTTTACAATGGTTAGAACAAGCTATGATTGACAGTGGTACTTTTTCACATGATGACTACTAACTGTCTTCTTTTCATGGAAATCATCCTGAAAAACAATTTCATGTTTTTCTTGGGTGAATTCTTTAAGCAAACCAAAGGGATGGCTATGGTGGCCAAATGTGCCCCCGTTTATGCCAACATAATATTAACATGGTGGGAGAAATTGTATATAATCCACAGTCCTTTTTCCAACTGTTGGTCATTATACAAAAGATTTCTAGACGATATAGTTATCTTTTGGACTGATACAAAATAAACATTTTTGGAATTTTTGGAATATGTGAAGGGAACAACCGATTTTTTGGATTTCACATTTGAATTTAATACTGAGAAACTTAATTATTTGGATATTTTGATTAGAAAGGTCAATAACAGGTTTGTTTTGAATGTTTATCAAAAAAAATATTCTCCAACTCCTATGTCCACTATAAAAGTGCCCACCCTTTTTTTCAAAAGAAAAACTTGGTAAGGGGGCAATTAGTAAGTGTAAGTAGAATGACCTCCGAAGATCAGGAATTTTTATTAGAAAGTGACAAGGTGGTAACCATGTTTAGTGAGAGAGGTTATCCAAGGCAGTTATTAGATGAGATTTTGGAACAGGTGGTCTTAGTGACACACAGATACCTAGAACACAAACAGGATACAGCATGTGAGAACACATTCACTCAGCACTTCACTTGTGAGGGGAGAGAGGGGTAAAGCTGGCACTGAATGTGTTGCCAAGACTGTGGCCAATATCTGTTGTCTCAGGATAGGTATTTCCATTGTGCAGTAACTCACAGCACTTGTGTTTAATGCTGTGGAGGTTGTTGATGTAACTATCAAAGGCTGCTGTGATTGTTGTCAGCAGCTGCTGCATGTCTGCCTTCATAGATGCCTGTAGGGGATTCCATGAGGGATCCCAAGTTGTGTTTGAGGCTAAGGGAGTTCAACAGACATGGGACACCAACTTTCTCTGCAACAGTGTTCTCCTTCTGTTGTACACTTTAGTAATGGCAGGGGACCATCACATTGTCTCCCAGTTTTTGGTGGACAGTGTCTGGGTTCTGTTGGCTCTGGCTAGTACCATGCATTCATGTACCTGTTTGTACAGTGCATATGTTTATGATTCAACAGTCATTCAGCTATTTCCCTTTGCCATGGCTGCAGTGCAGACATCCACCCCTGTTGTCATGGCTGCAAAGTCAGCTTTAGAGAGGATTTGCAAGGTGGTAACCTTTGTTGGGTGTGTGGTTGAGATGTTGAGTCCCATGTTGATTACAGCTGTGTGGATCTAACCATGCAGGGATTGACATCTGTGGATGAGCAACAGTCCCATATTTAAGTAGTCAACAGAGGTCAAGTTTGTTGCATCCTCTACCAGTATGAGCTGGTCCAGAGCATTGGAAATAATGAATCCCAGGAAGTGTTGGGCCACTGTACTGGAACTTGGCTATATTCCCCAGGTGATGGAGGGGTAGTTGAAATCTCATACTATGTCAATGTTGCGTTGGAAAATCATAGATGGCAGGGTGTTGAGGAATGTGCATTGACAGTCTAGGGACATAGATGTGGACCTATAGCAGGCTATGGTATGGATTGCACTATTACCCCAAGGCTGTTGTACCGGAAGTATTCCCAATGCATTCTGCTGGGATACTAGTCTGGAGGTGTTCCTAAAAATAAAGAATATGGAGACAACACCACCTGTGGAGGTGTGGTGTGGTCCATGTTTGGGGGCTGACAGGTGCGGAATACATTATAGCCTGATACTGCAGAGCTGCTGTCTGCTGCTGTGAACCACGTCTCCATTACAGCAGACATGTTAATGTCCTCCACTCCAATGAGTTCTTTGAGTGACTATATCCTGACAGTTTGATGTCTACTATTGAGCAGCATGACCCTCAGACTGCATACATGTCTAGCTGTTATGGTGGCAATTACATTAGGAACACTACCTAATAAGGCATCATAGGAGTGGCAAGACACTTAGCCAGTACCTGGAAACCCAGCACTGACAGATGTAGGATATTTGTGGCAAGTCATTGGGTTCTGTCAATCATGTAATCCCAAGCAGAAAGTTACTGTATCCCCTGAGAATGACAGAAAACTCATATGCCAATGTTGCAGTCAATCATCTGTTGATAGTACCGCAGCATCATTCTGGATGATGGTGGTAAACTGCTCAGAGATACTGTCACACCTGCCTGAACCACATAATCAGAGAGTTCAACCATGTCTTTTGTCATGTAGTCCAGGGAGGTGTCTCCCAATCCATTCACACCCACATAGATACAGAGTGATACTAGTAGTTGTTGTGGAGTGCCATGCCTGGCTGTGTCCTGTGTTGGATGCTGGCATGTGATAGATATTTGACTGTTACCTGCTCCATATTCAACTTAGTGAGTGGGATATGTGTGTGTGCCTCAGTTAAGTCCAAAAAGTACTGACAGCCCAAAGTGGTGTGGTAAAAGTATATTTTTAATTGTGACAATAAACACAGACCGGTTTTGGCAAACAATTACATAGCCTTCCTCAGTGTAACAAAACTTCCACAAATAGCCACATAATATATACAACAATTAACTGTCAAGAGATCATGATTGGTCACATTTGCTTATTGAGCCCAGGGGGGAATAATCTCCCCAGTTTAATAATCCATTTTCTTTCTTTGGAATTTAATATATTATGACAGCCAACCTTGATCCCTTTCTTGCCCATGATTAAATCTATTACAGTAAACCTGAAATTGGCTGTTGGGTGATTCAAAACATGTTTATACAAGACATTACTTGCTTTCTTATTTTTAATATCACTAATGTGTTCACTAATACGGAGTTTCATAGGTCTCAAAGTTTGTCCTACATAAAACGCAGAACATGAGCAGGTGGCCAAAGAAATCAACCATTCACTAAAGCAATTAGTAAAGAACTTGATATCATAAACATGGCCAGTATTCCTGCTGGTGAATTGTTTGGTCTTGTCCACCTGGATGCAATGAGTACAGTGCCCGCATGGGAAATACCCAATCAGATGATCCCCCACAAGTGTTGTTTGACATTGTGACCGAACGTCCAAAAACCCAGTTTTATAATGAGTAAAAAAAGAACCCAATGTTCTCCCTCTCCTATACCCAAACGTACATCTGTCTGGTAACATATTGGCAAGCCTGGCATCTCCCATCAAGATATTCCATTTGCGTTGGATCACTTCTAGAAGATTATGTGTATTGTGCCCATAGGTGGTAATAAATCTGATATGTGATTCCTGAGTAGGGGACCTATCCTTATATCTCATCAGATTCTGTCTATCTAATGAGGATGCTTCCCTACAAGCCATGGTAATGGTGCCAGATTAATACCCCTGTGCCTTGAATCTACCCACCAGGTCACGCCTTTGTTGTTTATAAGTATTAGAATCAGAGAAAATACACTTGATTCTCATAAATTGGGTATTTAGGTATATTGTGTATGATATGAGGAGGGTGATGACTAGAGGCATACAACAAAGCATTGTATTCCAGAAATTTTCCGTGTACCTGTGTATCCAATGTGTGATCATGATTCCTGCTCACCAGAACATCCAAAAAAGTGATCTGGTTCAGATCAAAGTTGCATGTAAAGTGAATACCCCATTTGTTGCTAGTGATGTAATCCAAAACCCATTTAGAAAAGCAACATCATCTCTCCATACTAGCCAGCAGTCATCCAAATATTGATGCCAAGTGTCAATTTCAGACAAGTACAGATTGTGAAGGGGGTCATAAATTAATTGTTCTTCCATATATGCCATGAAAAGATAGACATATATAGGGGCAAAAGAAGCCCCCATAGCAGTACTCTGCATTTGCAAATAGCAACAATCCTAGTAATATAATACATTATTGGTTAGTACATGTTCAGTTAATCCTAAAAGAAATGTGTTAAAGCCTGGTGGGTAGAGTTCAGATATTGTTAACCAATATTGCAATGCTAACAAGCCTGACCAATGTGGTATATTAGTATAAAGGGCAGACGCATCAAGGGTACAAAGCAACCACCCTGGCTCAATTTGGGTGTCTTGCAGGATCTGCAAGAACTCCGTTGTCTTGAATCCGGGCCCTGACATACCTGAGTAAAGGACGGAGATATTGTGTCAAATAAACCGATAATGGCTCAGTGAGATATCCCCTAACGGAAACAATAGGCCTACCAGGAGGGTTCTGTAATGATCTATGGACCTTGGGAAGAAAATATATGCATTGTGATTTAGGATCACTCACCATCAGATATTTGGAAATAGAAGTTGTGATTATCCCCTCCTCCACTGCCAAGTTCAAAAAGGCATCAACCTGTTTTTTGAAACCCCCAGTAGGATCCAGGAGCATACACATGTAATGTTGTATATTGTTCAGTTGCCTCTTTGCCTCACTATCATAATTGACCAAGTCCATAACCACTACAGCAACTCCTTTGTCAGCCAGTAAGATGACCAAATTCTTATTAGACCTAAGCTGTGTTAGGGCCTCCTGTTGTATCTTTGAGAGATTATGTGACTTGCCAACCATGGCAGAATAGTGGAGATGTAGATCTTTGAGAACTCTGTGGAGAAAGAAATAAACAGTAGGATTCATCGGAGTGAACACATTAGTGATATTAAAAATAAAAAAGCAAGTAATGCCTTGTATAAACATGTTTTGATTCACCCAACAGCCATTTTCAGGTTTATTGCAATAGATTTAATCATGGGCAAGAAATGGAACAAAATTGGCTGGCATAATATATTAAATTCCAAAGAAAGAAAATGGATTATTAAACTGGGTGGATTATTCCCCCCTGGGGTCAATGAGCAAATGTGACCAATCATGTTCTCTTGCTAATTAACTGTTGTATATATTATGTGGCTATTTGTGGAAGTTTTGTTACACTGAGGAAGGCTATGCAATTGTTGCTGAAACTGGTCTGTGTTTATTGTCACAATTAAAAATATACTTTTGCCACACCACTTTGGGCTGGCAGTACTTTTTGGACTTTGCTTATCTTTTTGGTGCTGTGCCCTTGCTGCACCTGCTGAGACTTGCTGCTGTATGCGTCAGTATTGAGTTACCCATGATCACTGTATTGTGCAAGGTGGTTAGCCTTAGGAGCTTACGTTGAGGGGCACACTGTGTAGGTTAAATATGTGTCCCTTGGCAAGTGCCATATCATGGTGTCTGAGTGGGCGTCTGTCTTGCAGGTCTGTGCTGTTTGGGTAAATGTCCATTGAGTGCCTCTGGGAAGGTGGATGTGTGGCTTTTCACTGTATGTCATGGCTGTCAAAGTGGGTGTCATGGTAAGCTATGTGTTCCACATGGTGTAGTGCAGGTGTTGATCTTATCATCTTGAACTGTTAGTCCCAGTCTTTGCTGGAGAGTGCATATGTCTACATTGGGTGATATATGGGTAACTCCCACAGGTCTGAGTGTTGGGAGTTTAGAGGGGAGGGTTGTTTGTGTGCATGAAGCAGTTGCAACAGTACCTCAGAATGGACAAGTGCACTAGGCTAATGAGTGAAAGCACAGTAAACTGCCCTTCAATCATGCCAAGACGGGTGGACATAACTAGTAGGTACTTGGGCTACTTCTGTGATGAACAAGTACTGCTGATAGCTCCCAGGTGTGCCACACATCTTGATGCAATAACCTGGTGAAGTGCCAAGTCATAATGCTATTTGAAGTGCAAGACAGAAAGAACTAGCATGATGTAAAGGTGGAACTGAAGGCAGACTTTCTGCCACCTGTAATACTTTACCTCAGCTGTGCAGTTATCAGCAGCTTTGGCCACATAAAAATTCAGTACATTCTGTAGCACACGGGGTACCTGCATAACACCATAGTAGACATAACTAGATAGGCAGAAGTTCTAATCCAAATACTGGCAAGTGTGTGTGTGTGTGTGTGTGTGTGTGTGTGTGTGTGTGTGTGTGTGTGTGTGTGTGTGTGCGTGTGTGAATCATGTACTGTCTGGCTTATACCATTTTTGACTTGTGTTCTAACCTTTGCACTTCCCCTTGCCCCAAATCTAGTAGTCATGTTGATGTCATCCACCTTAGAAGCACTTTTGGAGTAGCTGAAAATGTATAAGTTCTGCGGCATGTCTGATAACTGCATAGTATTATAGTAGCAATAACTAGATAGGTCGGAGTTCTAATCTCCCTACTGGCCACTGTTTGGATGTGTGTGTTTGTGTGATAATCATGTAGTGTGTAGATTACACCATTTTTTACCTGTAAACTACCCTTTACACTTTCACTAACTCCAATTTAGTAGTCCTGTTGATGACATCCACCTTAGAAGTACCTTTGAACTAGGTGAAAATGTATAAGCCCTGTGGTGTATCTGATAACTGTGTCACACTCTAGTAGAAATACCTAGATAGGCAGGAGTTCTAATCCCAATGCTGGCAACTCTATGTGTGTGTGTGTGTGTGTGTGTGTGTGTGTGTGTGTGTGTGTGTGTGTGTGTGTGTGTGTGTGTGTGTGTGTGAGGATCATATCTTGTGTGGCTTATACCTATTTGATGAGTGTACCATATACAGCTGGTGACCATCTCCCAGTTCCATTACTTTATACAGTGTGGTAACAGCATCTACCTCACATTCAGTAAGTTAAACCATTATACAGTCCTCTGTACAGATGTGTCTGGAATATCCAGATGTTTGCAACCTATACATGGTCGGAAGTGGTCTGTCTGTTTTAACAATGCCCATGTATGTGATATTGTAGCCAAACAGGCCACAATGAGTTTACTGACACATATGTTAGCATGAGTTATTATACCTGACTGAACCACTATGCTGATATGACATCTGCCACCCTCACAGTTGGCCAGCCTTGTAAGTGCAATACATGAGTCCAGATGCTTGGTTTTGTTATGGGTCACATTAAAGGCTGGAAGAGGTGTGGACTGACATATTGTGGTCCTAATGTGTATGTAACAGTAACACCTTGCATTTTAACAGGGGTGTGTACACAATTTATATCCACTGTATACCACTAATATGTCACACATGTCCTTACCTTAGGCCATTTGTCCAGCCCATTTTGCTTGCCTCTTTCCAGATGTCTCGGAACTGACAAGTTGTGAGGTATGCTGCAGGAATGTTGAATTCATGTCAGGTAGGCCCCAGTGATGACCACTGTGATGCAATGCAGTTAGCCCCACCACAAGTGAACATGCACATAAAGCAATATAGCTATTACTGATAGTTGTATGCCCTTTGCATGCCTGGGATATTGCCACACAACAAAAGAACAATGTCATACTCACCAGCTTCAGTCTGCTGTCCCATATGCAGACCAGAGGATCCTAGGTAGTTGTTCAAGGGGGTTATTGTTAGCAGACTCACATCTGGCCTTGGTACAGGATGGGTGCAGCATGTCTGCACATTTACAGTACTAACCCCAATAATACACAATGTTCTGTCCTCACCATAGGTGTGCACCTCTGTGCATTAGAAAACCCCATCCACAACTGCAATCAGACCTGACACATGGATGTAGATACAATACAGATGCATGTATGTGTGATACATTAGTGTACTAATCCCCACTGGGCCCTTACCTGCATGCTCCTCATCCAGTGTGTGTGTGTGTGTGTGTGTGTGTGTGTGTGTGTGTGTGTGTGCGTGTGTGAATCATGTACTGTCTGGCTTATACCATTTTTGACTTGTGTACTAACCTTTGCATTTCCCCTTGCCCCAAATCTAGTAGTCATGTTGATGTCATCCACCTTAGAAGCACTTTTGGAGTAGCTGAAAATGTATAAGTTCTGCGGCATGTCTGATAACTGCATAGTATTATAGTAGCAATAACTAGATAGGTCGGAGTTCTAATCTCCCTACTGGCAACTGTTTGGATGTGTGCGTTTGTGTGATAATCATGTAGTGTGTAGATTACACCATTTTGACCTGTGAACTACCCTTTACACTTTCACTAACTCCAATTTAGTAGTCCTGTTGATGACATCCACCTTAGAAGTACCTTTGAACTAGGTGAAAATGTATAAGCCCTGTGGTGTATCTGATAACTGTGTCACACTCTAGTAGAAATACCTAGATAGGCAGGAGTTCTAATCCCAATGCTGGCAACTCTATGTGTGTGTGTGTGTGTGTGTGTGTGTGTGTGTGTGTGTGTGTGTGTGTGTGTGTGTGTGTGTGTGAGGATCATATCTTGTGTGGCTTATACCTATTTGATGAGTGTACCATATACAGCTGGTGACCATCTCCCAGCTCCATTACTTTATACAGTGTGGTAACAGCATCTACCTCACATTCAGTAAGTTAAACCATTGTACAGTCCTCTGTACAGATGTGTCTGGAATATCCAGATGTTTGCAACCTATACATGGTCGGAAGTGGTCTGTCTGTTTTAACAATGCCCATGTATGTGATATTGTAGCCAAACAGGCCACAATGAGTGTACTGACACATATGTTAGCATGAGTTATTATACCTGACTGAACCACTATGCTGATATGACATCTGCCACCCTCACAGTTGGCCAGCCTTGTAAGTGCAATACATGAGTCCAGATGCTTGGTTTTGTTATGGGTCACATTAAAGGCTGGAAGAGATGTGGACTGACATATTGTGGTCCTAATGTGTATGTAACAGTAACACCTTGCATTTTAACAGGGGTGTGTACACAATTTATATCCACTGTATACCACTAATATGTCACACATGTCCTTACCTTAGGCCATTTGTCCAGCCCATTTTGCTTGCCTCTGTCCAGATGTCTCGGAACTGACAAGTTGTGAGGTATGCTGCAGGAATGTTGAATTCATGTCAGGTAGGCCCCAGTGATGACCACTGTGATGCAATGCAGTTAACCTCACCACAAGTGAACATGCACATAAAGCAATATAGCTATTACTGATAGTTGTATGCCCTTCGCATGCCTGGGATATTGCCACACAACAAAAGAACAATGTCATACTCACCAGCTTCAGTCTGCTGTCCCATATGCAGACCAGAGGATCCTAGGTAGTTGTTCGAGGGGGTTATTGTTAGCAGACTCACATCTGGCCTTGGTACAGGATGGGTGCAGCATGTCTGCACATTTACAGTACTAACCCCAATAATAAACAATGTTCTGTCCTCACCATAGGTGTGCACCTCTGTGCATTAGAAAACCCCATCCACAACTGCAATCAGACCTGACACATGGATGTAGATACAATACAGATACATGTATGTGTGATACATTAGTGTACTAATCCCCACTGGGCCTTTACCTGCATGCTCCTCATCCAGTGTGTGTGTGTGTGTGTGTGTGTGTGTGTGTGTGTGTGTGTGTGTGTGTGTGTGTGTGTGTGCAACCCACCTCCACAATGCTTTCCTCAGCTTCATGGCTTGTGCATTGGGCAGGTAACCCAAGGTTGGTAAGGAGCTCCTTGGTGGTTGTCAGTGGGGGCTGGATGTCTGGGCCCTCACCCATGGTTAGTCGGTCCCTCACTACAGCAGCAGTCCATTGACGGGCATGGCAGATGAGGTTGGTGGCCCGATTTTGTGCCTGCTCATAAGGTCTACTGTGCAGCCCGGCATCATTTACCATGTGAACCAGATTGTTCCACAGAATGGTCATCCTTTCCACATCTTCTGCTCTCCGTCCACATAACAGGGCATAATGTTCGATCACATATTGAGTGATGGTGTCAGTTTCCCCAACAGAGAATGCTGGTAGGCGAGCCCTCTGCATGTTACTTGGAAGACATAAACAGGAAAAATGTCACAGGACCTCATACAGTTGTCAAATTGCACATCAACAGTAGATATTATTTGCAAATAATACAAATTACACCATAACCCTCCAATCTATCATGACTATAGCAGCTTCAATTACATTACTGGCCCTGAGCTATCTTATTGCCCCCAATGATGGACACTTAATTACATAATCCGCTATTCTCCATTCATTTCTGTATAGAGGGTTGATAGTGGCCATCTTCAATGTTGATGGTGTGTGTGGATGGTGGTAGGTCTGTGTTGGAATGTGGTGTGTGATGGAGCTGTGAGCACATGCGTGAGTTCATGTAGGAGGCAGACAGTGATGTTATTATGCCCCATAGGGATTTGCCGTATTTGCCATCAGTAGGCAATATGTACATGCTCATCATTGTGAGGGGAGGAGTGTGGTTGATGTGCATATCCCCCTATACAATTGGGCGGGACAGGGTGGTGATGTTCCCACCTAGCCTGTCTGCTGCAGGTTTCCTATATTGAAGCAAGTGTGCATGAGGTGTTCTTTACCCCCTGTACATGGTGAATTATGTTGTTTCCTCTGAAACTGACAACATATGTGGAGACACTGTTGCAATTGTCCTTGGTGTTGAGGTATGTCTAATTTGTAGTCATAGTCAGCCTTACAGGAAGTCACCTGTGAACTTACATGCTTGCTCAGATAGAGGTGGACTTGCTTCCAAGTTGTTGCCTGCACCTATGTGTCCCTGTACAGCTAATATAGCAACCTATTATGTGGTTTGTGAATTGCTGCTGTCCACCAAAGGGGATTACTCTACCTTGGTGGAGACTGGTTATACAGGTCAGGTACTGTGGAATCCATATAGCTTCAGTGGATATAAAGGGTACACATCCCTGTTACAATGCCTGGTATTTGTGAAATTGAAACATGACACCACAATAACTCATTTCAAAACAATTCACACCTTTAATGTGACCTATAGCCTGTACAATTCAATTGAAAACATAACAATCTGGTCTGTGAAAACATATGGAAAAAATAATCAGTACAATAAGCCAGCTGAATGAGTGTGCACACCCTTAAACTGATATGTTGTGCTTGCACATCTTGAGATGGTTACAGCATTCTTTCATCTTAGTTTGAACTCTAACATAATGGCACGTCTTCACTTGACAATGGTTGCTCACCTTCCTAGAAACACCTTTGATTGTTTTTCAATGGAATTGTACAGGTTAGGAGTCACATTCAAGATGAGAAACATTATGAAATGATTTTCTGTGGTCTCATTGTCATACAGCACACATACTTTGCATTCCAACAGGGGTATGTACTCTTGCGATATCCACTGTATATAGGTGTTGATATAGCTGTTAGTGGTAGGCATGGACAGAGGGTCATAACACAGTTGGACACTTCTCCAAGTACTACCTGATAATCATGCCTACCCATATCAGTGTCAGGGCAATGCACCAGCCAATAGCTGTACACATTTATATATGTTGTATGCACTGACACTGATATTACACACATGTACTACATGCACAACCTATGTACCTGACTGCTTGAAACCCATGTGATTAGTTTTGTGGCTTCCAGCTGAATATACGCATACATACATGTGCTCAGGGGATACCTGGTATACATTTTTGTTCTATGTTAGTATGGCACACTGTATTTACAGTCTTGCTGCTCAATCATACATCTCAACCTGTTATAGCAGTATGCCCGGACAATGGCACACATAAATGACTGACAAAAGGGACATCAGTAGTGATACTTTATTAATATAGCTGCATCATACATTAGTAAGTTGATTGCACAGTAGGCTTTGACATCACTGTGATAACCTGGATGATGTCCAACAGTCATAAGTAGGCTATTATGTTACATTGTCATTGCTCACAGATTTGTCAATGGTTTGGGTGACATAACACATGTATATGTGTATGTGTATGTGACTACAGATAGTCACAAATGTGCTTAATGTCCAGCAGAACACTGTACAATTGAATGTTATTAATTCAATATATCACATGCAGTTCAACACGTTTGCATAGGTTCATAGGTTCATAGGTTCATACTAGGCTATCTGCCCGAGGGCATTTACAAGCCTAGCCCATAGTTTTGTGGCTTACGCCACCCCTTTAGTATGGGGAACTATACCCATTATTTTGCTGTGCCTTTGTTGAGCAGTGACACTGAGGTAATCCCTGGGGTATATCTGCGATCTCCCATCCATTGGTCAAGATTTCTCTTGAACAAGGCCAGCGAGGTGCTCTGCCTCACATATACCGGGATTTTATTCCACAGCATAGGGAGTCTTTGGGTGATGAATCTATCCCTCCAGCACGCCCTATTAATAGCCGTGTCGAGGTTTAAGTCTCCGCCTTGTGACTCTGACGGATCTAGATTTTTGAGGTGAAGCATATTCATCAAATCTGGGTTTGACATGGCCTTATATGTTAGGCAAAGGTCACCTCTGAGCAAGCGTGGCGACTGAATAGAGCTGGAGTTCTTTCAGTCGGGCAGCATAGGACAGATGTTTGAGACCCTTTATCCTTTTGGTGAGGAACTTTTGTGGCCTCTCCAGCTGCTGCAAGTGTCGGGTCAGATACATTCGAATGGGGCATTGTACTCAATCATTGGTCTGATGAGTGATGAGTATAGGAGACTATGACCTCCCTTGATCTAGATGAAAATCCCTTCATGATAAGGTGGGCAATGTAGAAGGTCTTCCTAACTACTTTAGCTACATGGGTGTCGAATGACAGACTACTATCAACCTGGGTCCCCAGGTCCCTGATAACTTCTTCTGTGCTCAGTGGATTGCCACCTATTTGGTAGCTAGGTAACCTTGTTTTTCCAAGGGTATGACTATGCATTTTTGGCATTTAACTTTAGGCCATGGCTCTGGCACCAGTTATCCGTTCTGTGAGACCCTTCTGAAGGATATCTGTGTCAGATGTGTTACTATGGCCCAGTTTGCAGTCATCTGCAAACTTTGTCAGCCATAACCCTCCTGTGTTTGCTTGTACTGGAAAAGTAGATGCCAAACAAGAGTGGGCCCAGGACTGAGCCCTGTGGTACACCACTTGTGACAGGTTTTGAGTCTGACATGGCGCCAGCAACTCTGACCCTGTGGGTTCTGTCACTCAGCCAGTTTGCAACCCATCTTGTGATGTGTGGGTTAACATTTAAGCTGATGAGTTTTTCAATGATACCCGAGTGGGGTATTGTATCAAGGCCTTCGCCAGATCGAGGTAGGCTGTATGGACTGCCTTTCCTCATCAATGGCTTTGGTGACTGTTTCAAAAGTCAACCAAGTTTAGAAGGCATGATCTGCCTTTGACAAAGCCAAACTGGGATGGATCCAAAGTCTGCAAATTCCTATGTCTTTATTTATGAGGTCCATTATGATCCTCTCCATGGCTTTGCAGATAAGGCTTGTCAAGCTAATGGGCCGGTAATTTCCAGGGTCGGTGGAGGCACCTTTGTGAAGTGGGACCACAGTTGCAGTGCGCCACTCCCCTGGCACGTATCCAGAGGTAAGACTATGATTAAACAGCTGTCCTAGCTGTGGGTTTAATTCCTCATTGAGTTCGTGGAGCACACAGCCGGGGACACCATCAGGTCCCATGGATGCTGTGTTTTGCTGGAGAGAGCAGTTCTCACTTGGAGATGTTTGGGGGCTGCAATCGCTGGTATAGATATCTCTCCTTTGGGGAGGGGGAGAAGTTTGCACTGAACCTGTCAGCCAGTATGTTGGCAATGTCTGTAGGATCAGTAATCTTCACATCATTTTGAACTAGTTCTGAGCATATCTGGGAGTTTCCTCCCAGGTTTCTAACATAGCTAAAGAAGGCCTTATGATTGTCTTTTGAGTCTTTAGCTATTTTTCTCTCAAAATTTGCTTTGGATGATTTTATGAGAGCTCTTAGTTTTTACTTATAGTGATCAAGGGTGTCTTACCTTTAAGGATTTTGCTCTATCTTGTAGCAGCTTCCTCCTTTGTTGTAGAGTTTGTTTATGGCTGGGGTCCACCAGACTGGACGCTTGCCTTTGGTACAAAGAGTCTTTGTTTTGCTTGGGATTGCCTTATCCATGCAGTCCTGCAGGTGCTGGTAGAAGGCATTTGTAAGTGATTCAGCGGCTTGAGTACTGTTTTCTGCGGCTCGGGGCCTTAAAGGAGACCACACTAGTCTTTAGAAGTGTGAAGTCGGCTAGAAGTTCTTTACTGTGGTCTTTTTATTTCAGGTGGGGTGGGATGAGGACCTCCAGCGAGATTAGTTTGTGATCTGATCTCACCAGTGAGGGTATACTTCGGTGTTGAACATTGTGCTCCCATGTTCGTGATGATGAGATCAAGTATGTTTTCTCCTCTTGTGGGATGGTGACTAGTTGTTCCATGGCATTTGAGTTTATGAATTCCAGGAACTTTTGGGCTAGGGTGTTTGGGCTTGAGTAGTGTTCCCAGTCTATATTAGGGTAATTGAAGTCACCTAGTATGATGGTGTTTGGTGATACATTTATCCCTCTAGTGTTTTCAGGAAGGCCATGTGAGGTTCCTGAGTTTGTGAGGGTGGCCTGTAACATGCTACAATTTGTAGAGCAGTCTTGCCTATGGTTAATTGCACCTGGATGGTCTCCGATGCATCGTGCGTTGCCACCAGTCTTGAGGTGTGGGTGTCTTTGATGAATATGGATACCCCACCTCCTTTCTTGGTATTGTCCGGATTTTGGGGCCGAACGCATGATAAGAGGTAAAACCTGATAGTGCTGGGGTGCTCTCAGGAGCCTTGAACCAGGTTTCTGTCACTGCACAGACATCGATGTTCTCCATACTGAGAAGGGCCTCGAAAGTGCATTTTGAGATTTAGACTTCTGGCATTGAGCAGCATTACCCTTAGTTTTTTCCTTTTTGTGTTCTAGGGTGGTAGGTTTAGAATTTGAGCCTTGCCTAAAAAGGCACTATGGGGTGGCAAGAGCCTTGCCAATATCCGAATCCCAGGGTGACAGGTGCAAGCCTCCCCTTAAGCAGCGTGGCTTGTCCAGCATGTCATCCCAGGCAGACAGACATTGATCCCCTTTGAATGACACCAGAGTTTAAGCCAATTGTTAAAGCTGATCATCTTATCTCTGTATTGTGGCATCATTCTTGGTGAAGGTAGGATACTGCTCAAGGTCAGGGTCATACCTGCCTGGGCTACATAATCAGAGAGCTCCTCAATGTCTCTTTTCATGTAGTCCAAGGAGTGCCTCAGGTCGCTTACACCAGCGTGGACAATGACTGAGTCATATTTGTACCTGCTGTTGAGAGACCTGAGTGCTTATGTGGCGGATTCTAGCGCCCGACAGGCAGCTTACTGTGACCTTCTCCTTACTCAGTCTGGTGAGCGGACGTCAGTGTGTCTGACTATGGAGTCACCAATGACTAGTGTGTCTGGCATTGTGTTTGGCCTTAAGGGCTGTGACTGTTTGACACTCTGACTGTGAGGTCTATGTGTTGCAGGTGTTGTGTTCTGAGGTGGTGGTTGTTTGGTGTCTGCTTTGGTGGCCTCTGCTGTTTTGGTAGATTTTTGATCAGAGCCGAGTATGTCTTTGTGTTTATGTGTATGATTTGAGGTTGTGATGGTACTATGTGAGACTGGGTCTATAGTGTGTGTGGTAACCTTCTCCTCCTGACTGGTCTTGCCAGTCCTATGTTGAGAGAGCTCAGCCTCCAGTTTGGCTATAGTTGCATCTCTGCATGTATTTGTGTTTTGTGGGAGGAGGAGAGGGTTGTCTGTGTACATGAGGCAATTGTAACATTGCCTCAATATTCCCAGGTTCACCAGCTGAGCAGGAGAGGACACTAGCAACTGATCCCTCAACATGCTAGAAGGACTAGACAAACAACTTTAAAAGAGAACTGGGACGGAGTGACCGAGAAAGGGTTTGCCTTTTGGGGTGCTATCTATAAGAGTGCCGTATCAAGGTAATAAGTACTGTAGGAGCAAGTGCTAGGTTTAACAGATAGAGAAAAGTCTACTTGGAGTCAAGTAGAGATGATCTTTTTAGGTATTAGAGAAAGTGCTAGTAACAGGGATGCTTAAAGGTAAGATTGAAAAGAATGCACTCTGCAGTGTGCACTAGAGAAGTTAGATATGAAAGTAGGTAACTTGAGTTTTACTTGTTTAAAAAGTTAAGGTTTAGTGGAGAGTGCAACAGTACTTTACTCTGCACATGCCCTATACAGGTCTCTTAGCTTTACAAAACAAACATGTATCATACTCATATTCACAGGTAACATATGGATATAGACAGCATCACATTAACTGGCCTAGCAGTGGCACAGTCACAACTGTTTGACAGACACTGCAGTGGTTGTCATATGTGATCTTTCCTTTCCCAGGGTGAGTCAGACTCCTGAGCTGTGATCCTACCTTGCAACCTCTTACAGCATCACATCTGGACAAAGCCTAAAATTATGGGAGAATAAATAGGGACAGACTTTAAATATTCATGTTACAAGCTTAGGAAGTTTGTAGAATGATACAGTTTGCGTTACTGTGAATATTCTTAAGGATGTGAAGTCTTAAACTCAAGTGTTTGTCATTACTTGATGACTTCAATCCTCAGCTATTTGCCACAAAGGTACAGATTTCAGGAAGAACAGACAAAAAACTATGATGGGAAAATCTGGACATTCTGTGAAGATCTGTACAGTTGAGAGGTATGGCTGTGATCTCTCCCACTGCAGTGAGGGCCAGAAGCTATGGCCATAGCAACTGTTCAGCAGGACATTAATACAGCAAGTCTTGTTGAGACATATACCGTTCTAAATCATATTTCCCATTATTACAGACCAGTTACTACATTCAGTTGCATGCTTACATGTTCCACTTTCCTTTTATATTTTTTTTTCTTTTCTTTTCCAGTTTATGTTTTGTTTTCTCTCTCTCTCTCTCTCTCTCTCTCTCTCTCTCTCTCTCTCTGTGCACTACAGGGATAGAGCTAGTTTGAATAGATGGCAGCATGAATTTTGTACGTGATGCTCATGATCAGGTGATGACCTGTGAACCTATTGGTGTTCCCTACTTGCTAATTGCATGCAGAGCAGCTGTGTAGTTCTTCCAATAGCCAATGCCATGGCAACACACTCCTATAACTGAGTACTCCATGTGGGCATTGGCCGTTTCCCTTACTTGTGAGGAAGACATCCTGGAGTTGTGTGGGCTACTACCTCTTACAACAAGACTTGTGAAGACAAGCCAACTAAATGGTGGAGAAGGTGCAAGACTTAGGGGCAAAATGTGAGTATTGCTGTTATATGTTTGGAATACTGCTAGTTTAACAGGGTTTGTCTGAACATGCTACTTCTGCAAGGGTTTCAGTCTTTCAAAGTTCTGTCTCTGCATAACTCTCAACTGTAGGGTTATCCACATAATGGCCACAGTTAGCCTGTTATGTTTGGTCTGTTCCCCAGACAGGTGTTGTCCTTGGCAAATCTGTAGCATACTCTGGTGATTGCAATCTGTAAATGCTAGCATCCATTTGTTTTTCTGACTTTATATCATTCAGAAAAGATACATTACAACAAACTATGTAACACCAGCAACTTTCTCAGTGTATTACAGCAATATTTCAAGTATGGCCATGTATTTTGGGCCTCTGTCCACCAAATATATCAGGCTATGTCCAGATGTCATCTAGTAGGAGGTTGATAAGTGTAATAGTCTATCATTATTTAGTGCTGTCATTTCTGCTCTGGGTAAAGGCTAGAAAACATGTTGAAGTCTGTACATTCAAGAGGTTGGTGTATAGAGAATGCTCTTAGATGCCCTTGTAACCTATTTTATGTGGGGGAGAGTAACACATGTTTTAAAACTAGGCTGTTAGAACATGTGAGACATATTACTGATAAGAAAGATGACAGTTCTATAGCCTTATATTTTAATAAATTTCACCATGGGGACAGTAGTGAGTTCCAAGGTACTGTTTTGGAAAAGTTCTGTTCCTCAGTTTGATGAAACATTCATAAAAAGACAATTGTTATGTACAAACTCAATGTATTAATATTAAATGTGATACTTTATCTCTTAGGGGGTTAAATGAGAAGTGTAATGGAGGCTGTGTATTTAATTATGTAACTAAGTGTTAATTGCTTCTTGTGATTAAGGCAAGTATTTCTTGCAATGTTTTACTCCATGAAGGCTTTGGCCAAGACATCAGAGTATAATAAACATGTGGGAATTACTGGCTGGCTGTATTTCTCTTTGCTATGTTCAGTCATTTTAGTTGTTCTGATAAGAGGTTGCTGTATGTCGCGCCATTGTGTATGGCCTATCATGATTTTGTAGCAGTGTACTGTTCACTTATTTATTTGGACTTGGGGGGGGGGGCAGATGAGAGTGTCATGGGTCCTTTTGTATCTGACTGTGCATGCTGCCCCAGTTATGGGTGGTCTAGAAGCATATGTTTGTATGGGCATTTTGGGGCATGTATAAATATATATATATATATATATCCCAAAGAAAGCGCAAGGGCTCCACAAAAACCAGTAAACACAAAAGAAAAATGAAGCTCAGAGATGTACAATAAAGCTCCCTGTCGGCAGAAACTGTTCAATTACTTAATTCTCAGAGTAGTCACACAGCATGGAAATGAAAATACTTAAAACATCACTTTTATTAAATCCACCAAAACACATTAACGCTCAAACAATATATTTTAATTTCTTAACTTCATCAGATGTGGGCTGAAACTGCAAACCACAGGCTAAATAAAAGGTATGTTGTTTACGTATAATTTTTATATATATATATATATATATATATATATATATATATATATATATATATTCACCTCAGTATTTATTGGTAATATATCTATATATTTGTCAGAAAAATATGTATTAATGTATATGTTTAGTGCTTATTAGAAGCAAAGAAGGGATTAACACATTTTTATTCTATCAATGTTATGACAAGAAAAATGAATTCATATGAAACTGCAAGAAGCTTTGAAACTGCAGTGTGCTTTCTGCAAGTTGGCCTCTGACCCTGACTGCTGCTAGCACAGCAAAAGTTAATGTTTATGCTTTCCATAAGCGATTATCTGCTGGGTCAGGAAATTAAGGTGTAAAATAATGAGAATCTTCTGCTCTATCCTGCTTGAACAATTGGCCTTGTACATGTTCCTAGATAATGCACAGCTGCAAGGAAGAAGTGATACATGCAACAAAGAGTTGGTTAGAGAAATGTATTGAGAACTGTATCTGCTATTGTGCTCGAATTAGCTTAGAACCTTGAGTGGCAACTTTCATAAAAGGACATTATAACTAACCAGGTGGCTAGCAAGGCCACGTTGTTTACCAAAATTCTTTTTTAAGCAAAATGTAGTATCAGCACCTCTGATGAATAGAATATTATAAGCTAAAATGATGTAAAATAATTTGTGACTGACCACGTCAGTCTGGTAGGCAATGGCTAACAAGAAAGACTATAAAAGTTGTGTACTTCCTGTTTTATTCAGACAAAATTCTGTACTTGTAGGTGTTTTGCCTCCCGGTGTACACTAGTAAAGTACCTGAACCTCCTGTGTATTGATCTTTTTATTACAGTATTTTTCATTTAACAATATTGTTATACACATATATGTATCTCCATACATGTCTATCTCTCTCTCTATGTATATGTTTCTTTTCAGGTATATATATTTGTAGATACCAATCCTTCATAATTGCACAGTATCTCTTTTCTATTGTTAACTGGCTGTAAAGAAGTGTATGTTTGAGAAAACATCTTAAAACCATGTGTCTGAGATGACTTACTGGTACATTGCTGTGACTATGGTGTGCAGGGTCCTGGGTTCAAGACCTACAAGGGCTGTTGTTAGGCAGAACAAGGACTGTTGGGTGCAGAGTGCTTAAGGCAGTTTTGAGCAGCTTTGTGTGGGTTTGCACACCAATAAGTGGTGCTAATGTACAGTTTAATGAATAGGTGCTGACACCATGTAGGCTTTGCTTACCAGTGTGCAAATCTGCTTAGTATTTACATTTAAGCAATGTTTAAACCTGCTAAGCATAGCTCAGCCCTGGTAACCAGTGATCACATTCCAGTCTGACAAAATAGCAGGATAATGACATCTTTAATAAGTGTATTTAATTTCCTGTGCATAACATGCTTCTATTTGCTGTCATTACAGTAGCAAGGGGTGTGACTATACTGTATGGGACACCTGGGTATACATGGGTAGTACCGGAATCTTTTTTCTTTGCATTTGTTTTATACATGGGTAGTATCCCAGGTTATATGCAATCACACTTATATATTACACCAGCTGCAGTGCACTGGTTGACAAAAATAGTTTAACAAATATAGTATCATTACATTAGTACTTTTAACAGTGCTTTTCCAAGTAAAAGTAGATTGTATATTGTAGTACTAGAACTATACAAGAACCATATACCCCTGCATGCAAAGATGGGACTCTGAGTACTGACTATCTTGATCTTGGTGTTTGATCTGTATGTTTTTATGTATCTCCTATTGGATATTGATCTAATATTGTGATATAAAGTGTAGACTACTATGTTTTTTGGACATGTCATTGAGGATTGCTGTCATGTAGTAATGGCATACCTTTCAGTTTCAGACTTTTGTCTTTCAAAACATTCATCATAATGCATAACCTATTGTCTGTCCTCTGTACAGATGTGCAGATGTCAGGTATTGCTAAGGCCATACCACTATGTTGATGCCCACATAATATTGTGCTTTGGGCCTGGACACTGCTACTAGTTCTGACATATAGGATATTCCATAATGTGAGCCTTGCCCCTTTCCATGCCTGTGTGAGGGACATTACAGAGGTGGTGGGCTACAGAGTCACATACAGTAGGTGGCAATACATCACAGTACAGGACATGTGGAGACAGCCAAACAACATGGGGGACATATCCCCAGATTTGTGAACAGATTCTATAGCATCAGTGCTGTTATACACATGGTGGATTGATAGATTGACAGGGTTTGTGTGGACATGCATTTAGTGAGTGACTTCATGACTGACAGTGATATGTCTCTGACATACCTCTCCACTGGAACACTGACCACAGACTGGCCACATGTTTGCCTGTTACATTTTGTCAGTTTCCCACACAGTTGGTGTCCTTGGAAAATCAGTCATGGACTCTGCGGAATGCAGTCAGTAAATACTCACATCTATTGGTATTACCAATATCATGGTCCTCATAAAGGATGTTACAACAAATCCAGTAACATCTGCAGCTGTCTCAATTATGACAGCAATATGTCCAATCTACCCCTGTGTTTTTGCCTCTGTCTCCAAATGATGTCAGGCTTTGTCAAGATATTAATGAGGTGCAGATGTATTTATTATTATTATTTCTTGACTTCATTCCTGCTACCATCCCAGTGATCTAGCAGACCCACAGACATGTCAGGGAAAAGGCCATAGATATGATTCCCAAGCCTGTACATTCTGAGGTGAACTGTACATGTAATAGGCCTGTGTATGTCTGGCCATTGTTAACAGACTGTCATGATTGTGTACACATGTCATGTGTACATGTTATTTGGGATGTGTATGGAGGGGGGGTGGATGTGAGTGTTATGGCTCCTTCTTTATCTGACTGTGCATGCTGCTTCAGTTTCTGCTGATCTATTGGCTGCATGTGTTTGTAGGGGCAGACTGAGGCATGTCCTGTACCAAGGTCAGGATTCAGACTACAATGAGAATTGGACTGTATATGTAGGGCTAGTGGGTGAGTGGCAAATAATGATGTATTTGTTCAAACAGTCCATATACTATACTGTTCACTTGACTTACCGGTATGTGGCTGTGACTGTGATGATACTGGTTGTGGGTATGCACTTTCACACTGGTGTCTGTTTGTCAGTGCTGTTACATCCCTGTAGTGCCTGATATATTTGCAAATACATGTGTAATTACCTATAGCAGATTTCCTACTTCAGTTACTTGTGCTCTTTCACTAAATATATGTTAGAGCACACATGAGGGTGTTACTACAGCAACTGTGTTAGCTTATCCATGCCAGTACTTCAGATACATTCCCATTTTCATGTCTTCCACCCGCCACTTTGTCAGCCTTGGTCCAGATTCATTGCAGAATGGGGTTCTGAGCATACATGTCAACTGGCTGGATTGTTTCAGGATGTCTAGGTTTATTGCTCATATTTCTGGTCTGTTTTACAGATTATTATCATTTCTATGGAAAATCACTGTGATGATATGATTGTTGTCAGAAAATGAGGACATACATTTCATTTACCTACCTTACATCTATCAGAATATGTATGCTGAAACAAACTGTGTCACTGTATCAGGAAGAGTACAGGGGGACAATGACCTCTTCCTTCCTGGATGCTAATGCATTAGTACTGAGATGTGCCACATAGAAGGACTTTGTGACCACAGTGGCAATGCGGTGGTCAAGAGACATTGCTGTCAACCTATGTACCCAGATTTCTTATAACTCCTTCTTTGTTCAGTGCACTACCATTGATTTGGTAATTCATGAAAACAGGGATTTTCCCAAAGGGGATGACAACACATATTCTAACATTGAGCTTAAGGCCATGGCTCTGACACCAGTCATTGGTCTCAGTGAGGCCTTTCAGTAGGATGCCAACATCACTTGGGTAGTTAATAATAGCTCCCAACTTGTAATTGTCTGCAAACGTTGTCAGCCAGAGTCCCTTCATGTTGGTATGGACTTCAGAGAAGTTGATACCAAACATGAGAGGACCAAGGGCAGAGCCACATGGGACCCCACTTATGACTGCTCAGCAGTCTGACTTGGAGTCAGTTATTTCCACACTGTGAGTCCTATCTGTGACCCAGTTTGCAACCCACCTAGTGATATAAGAGTTGATGCCTAGCTTAGTGAGTGTTTGCATGATTCCTGAGTGGGGAATGTTATCAAAGGCTTTGGCCTGATCAAGGTAGGCTGTGTGTACCACCTTGCCTTCATCCACAGCTCAGGTGACTGACTGCAAGACGTTTACCAGGTTGATTGAGAAGGTATGACCTACCCTTCACAAAAATAAACTGTGTGGGATCCTGAGTCTGCAAATTCCCATATCCCTGTTTATTAGGTGAATGATGATACATTCCATAGCTTTGCATAACAGACTTGTCAGGCAGTTGAGGTGGTATTTCCCAGGGTCTGTAGTCACACCTCGTTTGTGGAGAGGGGTGACTGTAGCAGTGCATAATTCAGTAGAGACAAAGCCTCAGGTGAGGCTGTGCTTGAACAGGGCACACATATGAGGTGCCAAGTCACTCTGTAGTTCATGTAGAACACAGCCAAGGATATTGTCAAGTCCCATAGAATCTGTATTCTTGGCCTTGAACAGTGGTGTTTTAACCTGTGCAGCAGTAATACTGGATGCCTGGCAGTGTACTGGTATTGTGATTGGTTCTTTGGGGGGAGGGGTAAAGTTTGCACTCAATATGTCAGCTAGTACATTGGCAATACTTGCTGGCTCAGTCTAGAAGGTACCATTGTCATTGTCTAGTAGTTCAGAGCAAATCTTGGATTTGCCGTGGAGATTCTTTACATAACTCTAAGAGGCCTTGTGGTTGTTATTCTGTTTTCACAGCTAACTTTATAGTATTTGATGAGGGATCTTAACTTTTAATTGAGGCTGATAAGGTTTTCTTTTTCCAGGCTTGGGACTTCACCTTATTACATATCAGTTCCCTCCTTCTATTGTGCAGTTTCTTCATGGCCGGGGACCACCAGATTGGCTTCCTTTTTTTGAAGGTGAGGGTCCAGGTTCTAGTGGGTATGGCGGTATCCATGCATTTGTGTAGGTGTTCATAGTGCATTGTTGCTTGATTCAGCAGTCATACAACTAGTCTCCATTTGCATGTCTGACGTGAGGTTAGCCAACTCTGTTTCTAGGAGGCCATAGGTAACTTTGGAAAGGCTTTTCATGGTGGTTACCTGTGCAGGGGGGGAGGAAGGGCTGTGGATTTCCAAAGGTGATTATATTGTGTTCAGCTATAACAGGGGAGGAGTTGACTACTAGTGTACAGCAACAGTCACCATTGTTAGAAAGGACCAGGTCAATGTAATGGGCATGTGCATCAGTAAATGAGTAGCTTTCCCAGTTAATGGTGGGATAGTTGAAGTCAACCAGTATGAGAGTGTTAAGTTGGACACTAATATTCTCCATTGTGTTTAGTGTCATGAAGTGTGAATCATGGGACATGTTTGGGGACCTATAGCAGGCTACAACCTGAACCACTGTCTTACCCAATGTTAGCTACACCTGCGGGATCTGTAATGTGTAATGTTGGTCTACCACTCGGAAGGTGTGTGCATCCTTAAGGAATATGGAAATACCAGCACCTTTGTACCTTTGGAGCTTCAGTCCAAGTTCTGCAGCCAAAAGGTGTGGAATGAGTTATAGGCTGGTAATGCAGGGGTGCTTACTGCTACCTTTAACCAGGTCTATGTTATAGCACAGATGTCATTGTTCCCCATTTTTGGGAATACTTCCAGTTAGTGCATTTTCAGATTTAGACCTCTAGGATGCTGCAGCAGGACCCTCAGACTGCATGCTTTTGCAGCTCTTATATATTTATGTATGTATATATATATATATATATATATATATATATATATATATATATATATATATATATATATAAATTATGTGTGTGTGTGTGTGTGTATTTGTGTATGCATATATGTAGATATAAATTTAGATGTATCTCTCTCTGTGTACATATATATGTATATATATATATATATATATATATATATATATATATATATATACATATATTATGTATACATTTGTCCACATATATGCATGTCCATACATATATACATGTATATATAGAGAATTTGACTGATTCTACAGACTCCTTTACCTACTGTTGAATGACTGTACTAACTGATATGTTTGGAAAATCATCAGTATTTTATACAGCTTAGATAGTGTACATTGCTTTGATTGTAGTTTACAGAGCCCTGGGTCCAAGACTTGGCAGGACTTATTATTTCATTGCAAGGCACAATATTTGCTGCTGGAACGGAAGAGATAAGGGCAATAATTAAAAGAGGTCCCTAGTTTTAGCCCTTTGACCCCCATTTTGACAGCCTTTGGACAGATTTGTTGCAGTAAGAGGTTCAGAGTGTGGATCTGATGTCCAACTGCATTCTACACACACACACACACACACACACACACACACACACACACACACACACACACACACACACACACACACACACACACACAGACACATATATATATATATATATATATGACATTTGTTTTAGGTACATACAGATATATATATATATATATATATATATATATATATATATATATATATATATATATATATATATATATATATATATATATATATCATATATGTGTATATTTTATATGTATATCTCTACATATATTAGGTATTAATATATATATATAAATATATATATATATATATATATATATATATATATATATATATATATCTGCATCTCCATACACATATACAATTATATACATGTACAAAACTTAACTAATGTTAACAAACCTTTTCCCTACTGTTGAATGTGCTGAATGATATGTTTGAAAAAACATCAGACCTTTTTACGGCTTAGTGGTAAATTGTTGTGGTTATAGTGCACAGGGTCCTACATTCAAGACTTGCAAAGGCTGATCATTTTTTGCTGGGAAGAACAAGAGCTGTTGGATACAGTGATTAAGGTACTTTTAAACAGTGGTAAGTGGGTTTGCTCAGGTATGCATGGTGGTAAGCAATGCTAAATTCCAGTTAACTATGCTGACATACAGTTAGCCTTAAAAGTGCTTAACTTATACCACTTACTACTGCTTAGTCCCGCTTAGCCCCATGCTAATTTATTTAAAAGAAAAGAAAAAATGAGTGATAGGAAAGTGGTGAAAAAGGAGGCACAAACAGGGAAAAACAATATGAAAGATAGCTAGGGATGTGCAGGATGGGTGTAGGGAAGGTCCATAGCTGTCCATTTCTTCTACAGCAACAGCTGTACATATATACTGAATTTGTGAGGTATATTTGAACACTCAAACCCCTGAGAGAGGGGTGAGGAGAACAATAATGTGTTGTGAAGCCAATTAGACCAGATTACATGTGTCCAGTGGATATGTGTACGAAAAGGACAGCTATGTATGAGGCGACAATTGTTTTTGGGAACAGATTGCCCCTTTTTTTAAGGTGAGAGTGGGATGTGGGGAAGGATAGTAGCTATATTTATGGAGGTAGGTTCGGTAGGGAGATAGACAAGACAGACAAGACAACATACAGGGGTAGTATATGACAAATGGGGGTAAATACCTTGGACAGGGAGGGGTGTTTGGTAATTGGAAGCCCATGAGCCACCAAATGGATACAGTGGGACTGAGGTCCCCACCCATGGACAGTCACCACTTCACCTTCATGCTGGGGGTTGAGTAGGAGGGGCAGACTGACCCTCTAAATGTGCCACATGGCCCTCAAGCTGGAATAGCAGATCTCCCAATTGTCTGTGGAGCTCACTACTCACCAGACCCCTGACCTGGCTTTGGGTAACAGGATCCTGTCTGCACCCGCACTTGTGGGGGGATGAGCCCTATCCCCTGAGGC
Source organism: Protopterus annectens (assembly GCF_019279795.1). NCBI lineage: Eukaryota > Metazoa > Chordata > Ceratodontiformes > Protopteridae > Protopterus > Protopterus annectens. The sequence goes on along the minus strand of NC_056728.1, from coordinate 1,535,043,886 downwards.
AGTTCCACCTCAAAGGCGGTGCAGGACCAGCAAACAAGGAGGTCCTGGGGTGGGTCCCAGATGTGTTGGGGCATGGTGCCACAGCCAAATGAAGGGGGAGAGGCAGGTACGCTGGAATCAGCCTTCCCAGACGTGCTAAGGTGTTGCAGTTTTAGAACATATGTTGGTTAGTAATAATAAACACATTCCAGGATTAAGTTATAACAGCATGCATGAGTATTCCCATTAAGCAAAAACAACAGATTTGGAACATTTGCATAGCAAACAGAACACATGCATATATGGAATCACAGTGGGCGTTACACTGGCATGGAGGTTACATTGATAGCAACAGGCCACCAATGATAGTATTTGAACAGGGAACATTAATTGGAATACATTTCAACATTTGTAGAACAATAGGATACATGTCCCAATGGTAGGTTTGGTGGAAAGCATGCCCATTCATTTCTGTGTTTAGATTATTGGTGAAGATAAGGTGGGGAGGTAGAGAGAGATGTCAATTAACAAATGTAGATCCTTGCAGTCATCACAGCTTTAATGATCATTGCTCTAATCATTACTCTACAGGTATTATTACAACAACCTATGGCCTTGGGTTGGACAGTGGTATGTTTCTACATAGTATATAATTACAGCCTTCTTATAGCTACTTTATACCTTCTCTTACCTGGAAGACCTGTGGAGGGGATTTTTGTTAACACTACCTGACGGTTTCTACCCATATTCACATAGCCAGGGTTACATATGTACACTCACACTGTGTGTGTGTGTGTCTGTGTGTGTGTGTGTGTGTGTGTGTGTGTGTGTGTGTGTGTGTGTGTGTGTGTGTGTGTGTGTGTGTGTGTGTGTGCGTGTGTGCGTGTGTGTTTGTGCTACTGCCTTGATTTCTATCAGTCACCCTGGTTGTTGGCAGCAATGACGAGTAGCTGTGACAGCATGACACATTTGAACATGTCTTGGTGTATGTACTTATTTTGCTGTCATTTGCAGTCTTGGGGTTGGACCATGGGTGTTGGACACAGTATAACTGCAGCCTTCTTATAGCTACTTTATACCATCTCTTACCTGTAAGACCTGTGGAAGAAATTTATGTTAACACTACCTGACTGTTTCTATACATATTCACAAAATCCTAGTTGAAATTAAGCATACAGCTTACTACCACTCTCGGGATTCAAACCGTGGCTGTTTCTGCTAAAAGTACAAGTTTGTGTTTCATCAGAACAAGCTATTGAGAAACTGCTATCCCTTCATTGAATGTTTTCTGTCTCATTCTCTCTTGGTTGTAAAATCTGACCTTTTAATTACAACATTCTTATACATACATTTCTATACATACCTTTTGACATAGCACAGTGTGGAAAACAGAAGTTAACACAACATTACTATTCAGATATCAGATTTTGGTGCATGAAACATTTCATATCAGTTAATCTCGTGTCTTACAGAGGCACTAACTGTGTCAGATGATACTTGATTGTTTAACGCTTTCAGAGCTATAGCTGCTGTGCATAACTTGTACATATTTCAATTCATGTGGAAACACAAACAGATGGACTCACCATGATACAGCACAAAACAATAAACTTATAAAATGTGAACAAAATCCATTTATTCACGAACAACAGCAATAAAAACGTATATAAGCGCTTTCGCATAGAGACTTCTACGCTTCTTCAGATATAAATTAACTACATATCAGAAAGCATTATATACAGCTTTTGGCGCTAAAATACATCAATTAAATTCATCAATTAAACAATCACTAGGATGATCAATTTGTTCAACCATCAATTAAGTAGTGCATTAAATGATTAAATATTCAGTAAGGCAAGCAATGTTCTCAGTGAATGAACAAAAACACATAGTAAGATAACTTAATGCTGCTGGCAACTAAGCAAATCTATCAGTTTAGCATGATAAAAACTTCAGTTAGAAATCCTTTACTATGCAGAAAACACACACCGAGAACAATACATTTCTGTAAGCCACCTTTCCTAGGTTTCCACTTGATCCTGCCTTTGCTTGACGGGTGGTCTCTTCAGATACACGGCGGCGACTTTTGTTTTTTCTGTTATATTTCAATTCATACAATAGCAGAGGAAACACAACCAGTCCAGGGTTTTGAATTTTATTGACAGGCAGTTATAGTTTTATTTATATATAACCTATATCAGACTATTACTGTAATGTTATCTGATTTATTCAGTACAAACCATACCCATTTTTAATACTGCCAGGTGACATTCTACTCCTTTATATTTATTTGGTATGAATACTACAAGCTAGATTGTTACTCACCAGCCTCACAATGCAGCCTTTGCAACCTGCTTGCATGGGCTTCCTGGTTCACAGCCCACTCAGCTGGAGTTGTAAAGAAGATAGAGAAACATTTATGCAAACCTATCTATCACTGGACTTTGTTAAACAGTTATTGATATGAATACTTACACATGCCTAGGACATCATCCCTCTGCCATGCTTCTTGACCCACTGGTCCAAGAGCTCTCTCTTCATCTGCTTCAAGTCAATATAGTGGTGATGGACCTGCTCACCAGTCCGAGGGATGCCAGTGGCACTGGTGAGATCACAGGCAAGACTTTCCCAGGCCTCCCCTTTGTATTGGGAGCCCTGGTACTGGTCCTGCAGCAGTCTCACATCATATTTTTTACCAAGGAGTCCTACCATGATCTTGGATCCTGTATGCCCCAGCGCTGCACCCGAATGGGCATACCTTCTCCAACACGAGCCATACTGCCTACAGTGGGGAGCTACAACTGGTTTTGAGCTGTAGCTCATAACCAGTTGTAGCTCCCCACTGTAGGCAGTAATGGAGCTACAACTGGTTATGAGCTGTATTCCCACCTGCGAGGTGTAAATGCAGCTGATTTCCCACCCTTTGCTGTGATTGGATGGTTTTGAATATGCTGAGCTAAACTATGGGCAAACCTGCTAAGTTGGCAGTGCTTAAAGGGGCAGGTTCAGCACTACCTACCAATGGGCAAATCTGCTTAGCTGGGCTACCATTCATATTTAAGCAATGCTTACACCCAGTAAGCATAGCTGTGCAAGGCTTAGCATTACTTATGTTTTACTTTATAGACTATCAGCTGTATGGGATTGATTCATCATTCCTGACATATTATAATTTTGTTTACCTTCCTTGACATCCCCATATGTGCTTTCAATACATGCATTCTTTTGTGACTATACTGTATGGGGCACTTGGGTTTATATGGGGGTTTCACAACTTTATTACATGGACACCTCACATCCGGACCTACTACACTACTCTGTTTAACAAATGGATGTTATTTACAACCTAATTATTAAAAAAATTATGTACTGCTTTCACATGTAAAGTGCAAATTGGTTTCATTGGGGATCGAAGCAAGGATGACTACTTGCTAAGTAAATACTTTAACCACTTCACTACTTCCACATTGTACTTTTTGTAGTATATTCATATTTAGTTCCTTGTGATGCATAAGCTAGGCTGAGCAGAAATGCGTAATGCACATTCCTGCTCAACTATGCTTAAACTTTATCAGACACAAAACAATGATACCAGGGAGTAAATGCTCCTTACCAAAAAACTAGCAGCAACATTTTAAAGTAAAATAAAGATGGTAAAGGAGCAAACAAAGGCTGCAAATACTCAACAGCATATAAATTCCTTCCACACAAGTATCAAAGACAGGAACAGTCCAAACTGGAATAAAAACTCTGTTTACTCATGCACTGGTAACTTTCACCCCTTCGGGCTTCCTCAGACCATTAAAACTTGAAAGACAAAAACAATTCTACTTTTATACTTCCATAGTATACCAATTAAACAACTGATTGATCCAACCTGTAGCTAATTCATTCAATTTCATTAAAGTGGTATTCTCACTAAAAGAATCTCACACTAAAAGACTAAAAATATAGCCTACTACTTACAAATATATGATAATTTAAAAACATAAAATACATTAACTATATAATTTGAAAATAATTATTCATGATAAATTTGTAGAACATAACTAAAACTCAAACATACGATGGAACTGTGCTCTTTCAAGACATAGAGTAACACAAAACATGCTCATAAAAATATGTTCTATAATGAGGAATATATAATGCATGCAAACAAGCTACACACATCAATTCTCATACTGAAAAATGTTATGCATGTGTCGTCAAAACATAAAATAACACAAAAATGCTCATAAAAACATGTTCCATAATGAGGAATATATAATGCATGCAAACATACTACACACATTAATTCTCATGTTGAAAAATGATATGCATGTGTCGGCACAGAGGCATTACTCTATCAATTACTTGGCTATAAGCCTAAGTGCTTTTAATAAGGGTTTCAGGGGTACCTTATCATTCAGGACAGAGGTTTTGTTGGCCCTAAGTCTAATAATCCACTTAAGCTCACATCTTTCAGTGAAGTTTCTAAGGTTGCCCCCTCGACTACTGGGACTAATAGTCTGGATCATCATAAACTTAAAACTATGCTGGTGGCCACACTCTTGGACATGTTTGGAAAGTGCATTAGTACCTGAGACTATACAAATCTGATAGACATGTTCTCTTATCATGTCCCTTAACTTTCTGTCGGTCTTTCCAACGTAGTATGCAGAGCACATTTACAGCTTGCCAAACAGACAACATGTTCTGTCAAACAATCTGCACTAACAATAAATTTGAACTCATGCTTTGTGACTGGCTGTATAAACATTGCGCTGTCATTGATGTAATCACAAAAATTGCATCTACCACAGTGACTGGTACACTGTGAATCGATGGCAACAAGACCACTGCTAGCTCTCAAGTAGCATAGAAGTCTCTTTAAATTGTTCTTATTTTTATACATGAAAGTAGGATGGTCACCTACCAGCTCCTTAATGGTTAGATCCACTGTCAATACACCACCAGTTCATAACAATGATGTCTTTGATCTCATTAGTATCCTGTGTATAAAATATGGGAACCCTGACTTCTGGATGTGAGGGTTTTTCAACTTGGTTCATACCCAGCCCATTTGATGAAAAGTAAGGGTGGGCACTACTACCCCTCAATGTCTCAACTCCTTTGAGACCCTCACATACTTCATCCACATTATAGGATCTAGCCAACAGCCTATCTTGCAATCCCTTCAACTCATTCTGAAATTGCCCATCAGTGGGGTTGAGCTTAGAAGCTTTCATAACCTACAACAGAACCATGTCCGCATTAGAGCACGGTAGTGCACCTTCATGAATATGTATGGCGCACTGCCATGCTGCACAGGAATGGTCCCTTCCATGCAAGAATAAGCCATTCTTGCATGGAAGTTTGCTGAATCCAAGGGAATATTTTTAGATTACCCTTGGTGTTGGAAGGGTCCACATTTTTTTTACACCTCCCTACTATTCTTTCCTAAATATTTGTTTGCCTGTTATTTGCTGGAACGGTTTCTATTGTTTACTATAAAAAGGTTCTATTGTATTTACGAATGGATGATTGAAATATTTGAGATACCACTGAATACACTTGCCCTTTTTATCAAAGCTTTTAAATACCCCATCAGAGTAATAAACAAATAACACCTCCTTATTCAAAGAGTCACTCAACAGCTCAGCCTTTACATCTCCTGACAAGTTCTGAGATGCACCCAAGTGAACCTTCTCAATACTCAGCCACTGTCAGCTGCCCAGGAAACAGTGTTAGTATTGCCATACGAACATTTAAGTGAATGCTTGACTACTTGAGACACAAAAGAAAGTAGGAATTTGAAGATGTCTTACTATCAGAATGAGGATGGTCATCTAATAAGATTCTCATTTTGTCAAATGAAGACAACACAGACTGAGGGCTTGTCAGGTCACTACTCAAAATACCAGGGTGGAAGATGCATAGACGTTCTTTGCAAACCTCAAAATCCGACTAATAACTGTAAGCCAAGGAACTTGTAAATAAAATACAAATTTATTCTTATCGAATGAAGTGCTTTTCGTTGGCACAAATGTGTCAACTTCTTCAGATTCAAAACAGTTTTGTGAAATACACACACCACTTAAAACAACTTACTCTTGTCATGTGATCAGCATCAGCTGGTGCTGCTGTTTTAGAGCCTGCTCATATTTAAAGTGATATTAGATACAAAAAGCAGTAATAAAACACATTGTGCATGCTGGTACAACGTTCAACAGACTGATAAAACCTAATCTAAGCTAAGCAGATTAACTATGCTTAGCAGTCAATATCAACTTCTTAGTAATAAAGAATAAATCAATTTGTGTTACAGTTAAACAAGTTAAACTTATGGCAATCCTGGTTGAATAACAATCGTAAGAAGTCAGAAATTGTCAGCCAACAACTCAGACAGGATTGGTTCTATGCTGTCAATTAACTCAGTTTTACAATACAAGTAAAAGTGTTAAAAATGCATTAATAACAAATATGTTTATACAAATTGTACTTAAAAAATGCTAACAAGCGACTATCTCAAGAAGTCAGAAATTAACTATTGGTCAAGGCCATTTTTTTAGATTACAAATATTTAAGGTTTATAAGAGGTTTGATGGTTATAAAAAACTATTAAGGGCTTGCCTACAAAAATACTTCTAGTTATAAATTGCCAAACTACTAAATAAACATAATCAAAAACACATTTTTGTAAGTTACAAAGTTCCTGCTTCATCTATTTAGACTTTTTTTAACTTTAAGAGGCAAGCAATCCAGGATTGCCATAAGTTTAACTTGTTTAACTGTAACACTAATTGATTTATTCTTTATTACTAAGCAGTCGATATTGATTGCTAAGCGTAGTTAATCTGCTTAGCTTAGATTAGGTTTTATCAGTCTGTTGAATGTTGTACCATCATGCACAATGTGTTTTATTACTGCTTTTTATATGTAATATCACTTTAAATATGAGCAGGCTCTAGAACAGCAGCACCAGCTGATGCTGATCACATGACAAGAGTAAATTGTTTTAAGTGGTGTGTGTATTTCTCAAAACTGTTTTGAATCTGAAGAAGTTGACACATTTGTTCCAACGAAAAGCGCTTCATTCGATAAGAATAAATTTGTATTTTATTTACAAGTTCCTTAGCTTACAGTTATTAGTCAGATTTTGTGGATTATCAGTTTGTTTTTTGGTTTGTCTCATGGTGTCTAGTGCTTCCAACAGTCCTGCAAGTCCGAACTTTTTTAATTCACAGCAACCCCAAACAGAACCATTTAATTTAACCTCGCTTTTGGACCTTATGAACCAACGGCTTGATTCACTTTCTACTAGGTTGGACCGAATGGATAAATCCCTTTCCCAACAAGCTAGTAGGGGTGATGGACAACAAGACAACATTTTCAATTCTGGAAGGGGTTCCTTTAATACTAATGCACCGCTTAGAGTTGGTCCTTCAGGTAGTGCTGCGACCTGTTTGACAGATACAAACGACAACTCTATTCCAGCAGCAAAAGGGCCACCAGGGAATAATTTTTCAGCAGGACTGCAGGGTAGTCGACAACAACCCACTGGACTACAATTACAACCAGAGATACAAGAGAGGACAGGGCTTATTGGCACTCCAACATTCAGTGAATGGATTACAAACACTTCTAACTTGTCGTTTGTGAATGGGTTAAACAGTGAGCGACCGGCTAGTTCTTCAAACAATGTACAGGTTGGTTTACAAACTGTTAATGACAAACTAAAATTGCTTGATAACAAATTACTAAAAATGAAACAGCTCCAACTAGAAATCATGTATTTTAATACTTGCCTTGATCAACACATTGTTCCTAAAGGGATGCACTATCACCAATACCCCACCGGTTTAATTGCTGATTCACCTTTTCATCTTGAACTGGTATCTTTGTTTGACAAACAAGGCTTTGACTTAATGAGCTTAATGATTAAACATTACAACCTTTATAGTGAAACTTTGATTAAGGAAGTGTCTGTTTTGAACACTGAGATCACTACAGACTTGGACTTCCTGAGATACAAGTTTGATTATGAAAGAAGCTTTTTTAGTATAGATCAGCTATTGGAGAGACTTAAAACAAATAAGCTTAAGAAGATCAATAGAGACCGACAAGCTTATGATGCTGGCACTGCATATCCTAAACCATCCAGTGCACAGTCAGCAGCAGCACTAGGAGGGAATACACAAATTTTGCTTAACACCAGTGCGGATTCTACCCTTGACAACATGGGTAGCCCTAATTCTATTGTAGTTGACAACAATGACAACACCCTGAGACGTAGTGAAAGAATTCGTAACCAATATTACAATAACAGTAACGGGACAACTACACACAGCACTAATATGAATAATAGAAGTGATTCCAACCAAAATTTTTGTGTAATCAAAGACTTAGGAGCAATTCCAAAGAAGAAGATCAACAACATGTAGAAGAACCAGAGGAACAAATGCAACAACAAATTCAAGAGATAGGGGCTATACCCCCTTTGGGGGTAGACATTCTCTTGAATTCAACAGGGGATTTTAAAATCTTTAATTATTCTTCCTTGCATATTGACCCCACACTAGTTGACTTCCAAGCAAAGGGTAACATGTTTGTTCCCAGTAAACCTTCTAGCTTGGAACACCTGGTTCTTGACTTGAAACTGTTTGTCAGAAAATTGAACTTAACGGTTTTACTTGGGAACCATACTACTTCAAACAACGCTCTTAGGGTTCCAAGTACTTTCAACCCCCCTCTTCACCAGACTTTAAGAGTATTTGAGCAAATCTGTGAACTGGACTTTCGTCACATCGTGGAGACACATAAATTTGGGAACAGAAACAAGTGTCAAAACATTGCATCACAGGAAAACAAATTATTGAATTTGTTAAAATCTTCACCCGTGAGGGTAGTGAAACCAGATAAAGGGGGTGGGGTTGTTATTTTGGACTTTGTTGACTATAACAATAGAACGTTGATGTTATTAAATAGTGAAGCATACTCTAAGGTATCGTTAAATTAAGTCAACACTGCATATGGTTGAATTAAGAGTTACCTCATTGACTTATTTATTGAATCACTGATAGCCATTGACACTTACAATTACATCACACTGTCCTGGCCTAAAATCCCAGTGCTTTTTGGCATCCCCAAAGTACATAAAAACCTAACTGACCCACCAATGAGGCCACTCATTGATGGGAGAGGGTCTATTACGTACCCTTGTTCCAAAGTAGTTGACTCTATCTTGAAGAAATACATATTATTAGAACCACAGGTTTGCAAAGATTCTTGGGCCTTCTTAGACAACATTAACAAATTGAGGATTGATAAAAACAACTTTTTAACCATAGATGTTAAAGACTTATATACATCAGTTCCACATTTGGATGGAATTGAGTGGGTAAGCCTCATGATGAAGTCTAGGGATGCCCCACCACAAGAAATCCAATTAGTGGAACTCTTATTGGATATAATTTTAACTAACAAATTCTCAATGGTGAGTTCTACTTGCAAAATTGTGGAGTGGCTATGGGCTCACCCTGTGGAGGTAGTTTTGCCAATTTAGTTATGGCATTTTGGGAAAACAATTTTGTTTTTAAACATCCACTACACAGGGTGAGCATAGCATTTTATACCAGATTCTTCGACAATATTTACGTCCTCTTCAAGAGCGATGAACAACAGGCACACGAATTCATTAGGTATTTAAACTGAACTACTGAATTCTTAAGGTTTACATCTAGTTTTAGCACAGATTCTATTGACTACTTGAATTGTAGACTCGTCAAAGACATTATAAATGAGAGATACGTATCTAAAATACACAGAAAGGAAACGTACTCTAACTCATTTTTGCATTTTACTAGTAATCATCTTTATCACCAGAAGCACTCAATAGTGAAAGGACAACTTATTAGAGCAGCCAGGATGACTACTTTAGACTCAGATTTTAATGATGAGTGTCTATTGTTAAGCAATATGTTTATATAACGAGGCTACCCATTACAGCTGATACAATCTTTGGTAACAGAAGTGAGACTTAAGAGACAGTTAGGTGTAGTTAAACCTTTACTTAACAGTAATTTTGCAAACACAATAAATGTTGAGGTAACGAACTTGATAGAGGGCAGCACTATTAGTAACCACACATTGACAGCAGAAGTAACAACTGGGGAGACAACTAAAGAATTTCAAGCTAGTTTCATAACTACTTTCAGTAATGACAGTCAAATGGTCAGATTTATCTTGAACAAAAATTGGGAATTAATCTTACTTGATAGATCTTCGACCATTAAACTTGGACAAGTACCAAACCTTGTCTTTAGGAAAGGAGCAAACCTGAAAACTTTGCTTGAAAGAAAGAGTATGGGACCCCTGTCAAGGCGAGTAGGAATGACTACATGCGGTAACTGCAGAACGTGCAGACACATTGAGATAGGGGAGAGTTTGTTGTTAATGGTAGGACTTTCAAGTTGAGGTCTAAATACAACTGTAACTCTAAGCTTGTGGTTTATGTGGCTAGGTGCCAAGCATGCTCAGCCTTCTACATCGTTAAAACCGAACGTAAGCTAAAAGATAGAGTATATGAACACACATATGCTATAGAAAAGAAAAAAGATGATAATCCATTAGCAAGACACCTTATTGAACACAGTAACCACAAGTTTCTTTTCAAAGTTATAGACCATGTGAGCTTTGATGTGAGAGGTGGACCATTTAACTTGTTGCTCGAAGAACGTGAGCTGTTATGGCAGGTGAGACTAAATGCATTTCTAAGGCCTGGTCTGAATGATGCCTGCAATATTGCTTGCCTCTTAAAGTTAAAAAGTCTAAATAGATGAAGCAGGAACTTTGTAACTTACAACGATGTGTTTTTGATTATGTTTATTTAGTAGTTTGTCGATTTATAACTAGAAGTATTTTTGTAGGCAAGCCCTTAATATTTTTTTATAAACATTAAACCTCTTATAAACCTTAAATATTTGTACTCTAAAAAAATGGCCTTGACCAATGGTCAATTTCTGACTTCTTGAGATAGTTACTTGTTAGCATTTTTTAAGTACAGTTTGTATAAATGTATTGGCTATTAATGCATTTTTAACACTTTTACTTGTATTGTAAAATTGAGTTAACTGACAGCATAGAACCAATCCTGTCTGAGTTGTTGGTTGACAATTTCTGACTTCTTATGATTGTTATTCAACCAGGATTGCCATAAGTTTAACTTGTTTAACTGTAACACTAATCGATTTATTCTTTATTACTAAGCAGTCGATATTGACTGCTAAGCGTAGTTAATCTGCTTGGCTTAGATTAGGTTTAATCAGTCTGTTGAACGTTGTACCAGTGTGCACAATGTGTTTTATTACTGCTTTTTATATGGAATATCACTTTAAATATGAGCAGGCTATAGAACAGCAGCACCAGCTGATGCTGATCACATGACAAGAGTAAGTTGTTTTAAGTGGTGTGTGTATTTCACAAAACTGTTTTGAATCTGAAGAAGTTGACACATTTGTGCCAACGAAAAGTGCTTCATTCGATAAGAATAAATTTGCATTTTTTTTACAAATTCCTTGGCTTACAGTTATTAGTCGGATTTTGTGGATTATCAGTTTGTTTTTTGGTTTGTCTCATTTCTTTGCAAACCTACCAGAAGTTCTGTCATCCTTATCAGATAGTATAGGATTAGCTGCCATAAAGTGGTTGGAAGAAGAATGTTTTGATATAGAGACTACTGCAGGATCTATTCTGGAATTCCGAAATAACAAATGAGAGTCCGAGGCACTTTTTTATCATCTGATTTTTTTTTTTTGACCTTATGACTTACTGCAAGGTAAGCTGCTAGCTGTAAGAAAGGCATCTCCTGAAGCTTGTTAAATAGGAGGGATATCTTCAGCCTGAGGGTGTCCATCTGTTATAAATCATAATATCTGTACTGGGGTTTCTGCTATATCCCTTTGTTCCCAGGAAAATAAGTTCTTCCTGGTAATGGTGTCAGAAAAAAAATAAATTCTTCAGGAATTCAGGAGAGTCTGAAGAAATATTTTCTTCCATGTCAAATTCATGGTTTCCTGAAGCAGAAATGTCAGTGAAACAGGCTAATCCTATTTCTTGTGCATCAGATTTAATTTTTGAATCTGATAAGGAAGGAGACCTTTTCATTCCAGAAGTTTGAGACTGCAAAGACTGAAAGCCTTTGAACAATAATTTGATAAATACCAGCCAATAATCTTTGGTTCCTCTGGCTGAAGGGGCCACTGAAGTGTACGTGTATTTTTAAATGTGTTCTTTCCTTTTCTAGGATTATTTCTTGAAAATGAACACTTAGTTGTTCAGTTATTCCTCTGAGAATCCAAATCATCAGTGTGACCCCAAAATAAATAATGTTCTCTCCATCCTCTAATATCAACAGAAGGGATTCTTCCTTGCCTAAAGCAGGATTACAAGTGGCCTTGGAAGACATGCCAACCTCTTAGTCCTAAGCAGTTTTGCAAGTAGCAACTCTAGATGGGATTGAGTTGAAACAAAGGATGATCCATGGGTGCTAAGATGGCTACAGCAGAGTCACTGACCAAGGTCCAAGACAATAAGGAAGCCAGAGAAGAATCTGAGGCTTTTATTAAAACTTTTAATTTCTTTGGAATTACTAGTAGAACGTCTGAAATGCCAGAATCCTGCTCCGTAATACCACTGGTAAGTGCCTTTCATTTTTTTGTTCTCTAAATGAAGTAAAAGTAAACTTTGCTTGCTTCTTAGGCTGCTAGGGGTAAAAGCTGAGCAAATTAAACAAGCCTAAGTATTATGTTCTTCCTCTAAACAGAATAAACAAGATATGTCACTACCTTTATATGGAATTTGTCACCCATATGAACACTTCCCCCATCTCCTAGACATAAATGCTAACAAAAAAATATATATTTTTATTATTACCTTTGGTGCTCACATTAATATGTCCTATTTAGTTAAAGATTGGTCTTACCCAACCCATGATGAATAATTATATATAACCCCTAATGAGAATAACTGGGATCATGCCATAGATAATTTGAGGGGACTTATGCATGGGATAAAGCATTTAAGAACTGTCTCTGTTCACTAGTAGTACAGGGGGCAGTCCTGGGGTAAATTTTTTGTTTCTCATTTATAGGTCTAAGCTGCAGTTCAGTATGGCCAAGGATGAACTTTGTTTTACGTGGTTGGGAGTCTGTTGCAGAGCAGCAGTATTCCCAGCGAGATATACCCGCCCCTCCAAACTGTTCTGTTGATGTTGTAGAGGAGGTTAAGTTCCCTATATCAAGTATTTCTGATGCCACTTGACTTGCTGACGTGCAGTAAATCCTTCAATACTGGGTCAGAGGTTGTTTTGTATGCCAGACACAGGTTACCTCTCAGCAGTCTGTATAATACAAAGTATATAGACAGGGCTTTGAGTCTATCCATATGGGACATGTTGTTTAGGGCTTGTATCCCTTTAAGAAGGTATCTCTGTGAGGGTTCCAGTTATTGCATGTATCTGGACAAACACACGCCAAAGAGAGAATTATTCTCAATGACTGGCCTAATGAGGGTTGAGCAAAGAGGGACAATCCCATCCTGAGATCTAAATACAATCCTGTTCATTATAAGCTGTGCAGTATAGAAGGACTTTCTTACAACAGCATGTTGGTCAAATGTTAGGTCACTGTCCACATAGGTGCCCGAATCCTAAACAATGGGGTCAACTATTAGGGGTGTATTGTCAATGTGGTAATTTCCTGGGGTAGATGACTTCCCAAAGAGCACAGTAATACATATCTTGGCATTTAGTTTCAGCAACCACTCAAGTTACACACATACTGTTAGCAGCATTTTGTTCATCCAGTTGGGAATTTTCATATGTATGTAAGCAGTTGTGTCTGTACTATTTGGTTGCTGAAATATTTAGAAAAACATGAAGTTTATGAAAATATAATAAATATAATAAATAGTATATCAACAATTAATATCTCTTTACCTGTATTACACAGAAAACAAATAACAATACAGTTGCCATTATGTAGGCTTTAACATATAATCTTTTGTATGTAGCAAGTTTTTGGAATTATTAGTGCAAATATGAACCATCAGTAGAATAGCTAGGGTGGGGCAAGAGGGGCAACTGCCACAGTTTCAAAGGGTTGGGAGGGAGAGATCATCTGTTCCTGAGCTCTCTTTAATACAGTACCAGATTTTAAAAGCTGGTATTGCATTTGCGGTCAAACCTGAAAATTCTGTGTGTGGTTTAAACTGTAGAAAATTATCCTTTTCTTAACTCAAATCTGAGTGCTGTACTGCTCCATGGATGCAGAGTAAAAACTGTAGCAAGCAGCTTACTACAATTTAAAAAGACGAAATGTTTTTAAACAAAACATGAGCGTTGTAGCTCTCCATGCAGGCAGGGTATACATTGCGGCAATAGTTTACTACCTTTGTAGCAAGCAATTTGCAATTTACTATAGTTTAAAAAGAAGACTTGTATTTTTTTTACTAAAACATGAGTGCCAGTGCTCCTTACAGGCAGAGTACAATCTGTAGCAACTGTTTGATGCATTTCTAGCAATTAGTTTTCTACAGTTTGAAAGGAAGATGTTTTAAACTAAAACATGAAAGCTGTAGCACACTATGCAGGCAGGCTATAAGCTGTATGAAATGTTTGCTACATTGGTGGAAAGCAGTTTGCTACAGTTCAAGAAGAAGATTTTTTAAACTAAAACTTGAGCACAGTAGTGCCCTGTCTAGGCAGTTTATAAACTGTAGCAACTGTTTGCTGCATTTGTAAGAAACCATTTGCTACATTTCTAGCAAACATTTTCTACAGCTTAAAAGAAGATTTTTTTAACAAAAAATGTTTAAGGAGGAATGCAGTTCAGGGCACAGAAATAGGACCTGAATGGCTAGGGTAGGGGAGAGAGAGAATGGCTAGGGTAGGGGAGAGAGAGAGAGGGTTATGTCATGCATCAGGCCACTGTTTTGGTGTTCCAGTAGAAGGAACTTCCATTCTTTTTTTGCTCTTCATAGGTTCATAGATTAGTACTAGGCTAACTATCCTTGTGAGCCATTTTAAGCCTTGCCAATTACCCCATGTGAGAACTAAACCTCGCACTTTGTGCCAACCTCCTAACCCCTTCATTTACATTGCAGCAATCAGCTTATTACAGTGAACTATTTTTTTTTTCACAAGTGGATGGGGAGCTGTTTTATAGTAACAGCCCAGGGCACTGGTTGAACCAGCTACGCTTTTGTGAACTAGCTATAATTAATACCTACAGGTATGAATAGGATGTAACTTCAGAAACACCTGGAGGTGTCATTCAGCTATGATGCGTCAATAGATGGGCACCAATAAGATTGTATAGAATAACAGTGTGAAATTTACAAGCTCTGTGGATACTCCAAGTAATAAAAAAAACTCTATTTCTCTCTCTCTCTTTCTGTGTGTGTGTTTGTGTGTGTGTTTGTGTGTGTGTTTGTGTGTGTGTTTGTGTGTGTGTGTGTTTGTGTGTGTGTGTGTGTGTGTGTGTGTGTGTGTGTGTGTGTGTGTGTATATATATATATATATATATATATATATATATATATATATATATATATATATATATTTATCTACATGACAAAAAAATTGAAAAGCCCAGTGGAAACAGCAGTGACTGAATAATGCCAGAAGGAAATGTCCGGAACAACTGCACAAACAGAGAAAACATATAAGACTGATGGGGAAAGCATTGTCACACTGACAGTGGGGGAGAGCAGTGGATTATGAGATAATAGATGAACAGATGTAAGATAATGGAGAAGGGAAGGACTGGGCGACTAACAAAGGAGGCATTGACACAAAAGGTAGGGGAGCACCATTACTACTCTGCCCATGTCTAGCAGAGTGGTAGTCTAGATACCACATTTTGCTCCCCCACTGGATCTTGGTTCTGATGGAGCTGCAAGTGGCAGGAAAGGATACAACTCTGTAATGCTTAAGAAATGTCTTATTAGTGGGCATGAAGATGGCTGTCCACCAGCTCAGTCACTGTCTTGGCAAGCTAACGCTTAATGTCATATTGTTCACCACTGGTAGTGCCATCAGCTGAAACAATAGCGAATATCAACATCCCCTGATGATAGTTCCAGGGAAGCAGCCCTAGTAGCCTCAGCTGCAGATGTCCATATTTATGCTTGCTTGTGGAGGCTGGTTGTCTTTGATGTTACCATAGGTACTGATATAAGTGTTGCTATGTAAATTAAGTGAAATAAACAGAGAGAAACAACATATGAACTGAAACAATTATTAAAAAGAAAGGAAGTGACAAAGCAGGGATGGACCATGAAATACAGTACTATATAATGATGATAAAATGATAGTTCAAGTAGAACTCCAATACTATTATGAGAAAACATAACTGAGGTCTACAAAGGACTACTACAAATACAGAAATATAAGCTGATATCTGCAACCTCTGTATAGTAAACATGTTATATAACCAACTGTATGCTAACTGGACTGTCTGTGATTGTTCTCTGCATTCATGTGCTGTAAGCAGGATTAACTACACTAATGTCACTGTCTGGGAATATGCTGCCATGTTTTGCCCCATGCAGAATATAAGGTACCCTGGCCATTTTATTTATTTATGCATTTATCCTTTACTGACAATTTTAAACCCACTAGGTCAAGGTCCTCTTTTCAAGGAGACCCAAGGTTATATAACTACTGACAATGGGAAATTTGGTGGGGGCACTGTAGAACTTTACCCTATTCACTTTTTCAATATGTACCATGGGATGTTTCACATTTATCAGAGCTACCATCAACTCTGACAGATAGGGCCTTGATTGGATGCCACATATGAAGGGCAGCTCACACAGGAGTGTGGCACCTCTTTTGCTGAACTGCGCTGGTATCAATGTAACATGAATCAAAGCACCTGGGATGGGAATAAGATCCCCACCCTTGTTATCTTCCACCATCAAAGGCAAGTGATCTACCTGCTGAGCCACTGACACTACTACTGTGATTAAAGTCAACCCCCAACAGTGAACATGCGCACACAGTAACTGATGTCTACAAAGGCACAATTGATTTTAACAGCTGACATTCTATCACCAGTGTGTTGTATGTCACAGGGTTTAATATTAGGATCATTACTCTTTAATATAGTTATAAATAAAATCTTTACACCCTCTCCCACAGCAAATTTAATTGAATATGCAAATGATTCAAAACTAATATATGCAGCCTCTTCATCAAGCAGCTCCCAGATAACCTAGAACACTCCTTTACAAAACTTGAAAACTGTCTTCAGCAATCTAAACATCTAGATCCAAAGAAAACTAGGCTAATGGCATTCTCTTCTCTAATCCACCAATCAGACTACTGTGACTTAAAGCATTATCAGTCAAATAATACTAGAACTGAATTAGTACACAACACAAAACTACTGAGTATAATAATTGCCTTCAGATTGAGTCAATCAGCAAATCTAATATGCTGTTCAACAACCATAAACTAGGATTCTTTATAAAGGTAAGCTTTTTCTATCAGACCATGCATGTAAGAGCATAGCTCAGATTTATATGCTCCCTAGTATCCTGTATTCTTCTATGATTTTGATTAGTCTACAGTCCTCTCAGCTAGCCATACTGGTACAGCGTACAACAAGAATGTTAAGGTTGCATTAACTGAAGTCATCAGTGTTTTGCACTTCAATCCATTAGCTGGCTGGGGTTACCTAATACGTTGGCCTACACTCACATTAAAACTGCCCACACCGTCTTCTACAGCAAAGACAGATGCTCTGTCACCTGGCAGTTATTAAACTGGTTCGCATCTCACAGAGAACTGCTCTGAGTGAATCAATGCTTAGTGCTTACTCGAAAATCTAATTCTGACTGTCTATACCCTATACACATTGCTAAACTTTGGAATTCACTCTGAAAACATCAGGAATATCTCATCTCACCTCATCTGCTATTTAAAACTATCTTTAAAACATACATGTAAACAGAACAGTGCTGTACTTGTAACACTGCCATTACTAAGCGTCCTTGTTCTAATCATTTCCTATCTACATTTTAAATTCCCAGTGAACTAATATGTCCACAAAGCAAACCTGCTCTTGTATCAGCACCATTACAAACTCCACTCCTTATGTAGTCAAATCTAATAAATATCTGAAAATCCTTACAATTTCTCCTCTGTATACATTTCTCAAGCAGACCTCACAATATACCTCTCAACTTTCCTGAGTTTCACAGAATGTCCAGATTGTTACTCATATTTTTGTTTTGTTACTCATAAAATGTGCGCTTTTCAAATCACAGAGAACTGAATTCAGTAAATAATGACTGACATTTGAACTTCAGACTTCATACCTTTCAGAAAATGCTTGTAAAATAAAACCTTTTATTATAGCAATTTTTAGATGCCTATTTAAAATTTGTCCCTATTTTTGGGGTTTTGGCACCCAATTATTTTTGTTTTTTCCAGATTTTTTTGTGCTATAAAAAAAAGAGAGGTATGCCTCAACTGTCCCTATTTTCCTGGAACATACTTATTTTAGGCCTGATTTACCTCCATGCGTAATTTTAACCTTTTTTGGAATATATCTCCATTTTTCAGGTGTGATTTATCCCTTAAAACAAAAACGAGGACCAGCAAACAAGGCACCTTGTAGTGAAGTAGAATACTTTAATAAAAGTATTAGGTTCTTTGAAAGAACCTAATACTTAAAGTATTCTACTTCACTACAAGGTGCCTTGTTTGCTGGTCCTCGTTTTTGTTTTGTGTAATGTCTCCTTTGGGACCCTGCAGCTGCCGTACTCGCAGAGGTTTGTATCATTCGTGATTTATCCCTTCACACAATTTTCTGACTCCCTCTCATCACGTGATTTTTGAAGCTGTCTAGTTCATTGAATATCACACTACATGGCAATATATCAGTGGCACCAAATATTTAAAGAAAGAGGACACACATCTTAGATCTCCCTTTGTCAGAACCAAAAATAAATTGCCTAATTTGGTAGAATTTTGCAGTCTAGTTCATTAAAGTCTATAGATTTTACACTATCTCTTCGATAAAGTACTTTTATATTTCCATCATTTTTGTCACTTTCATTTTTTAAACATTTAAGAGGAGCAACCCGCATTCCTACTGGAAGCATGAAGAGTGATTTCTTATTGGTGTTCAAGTTTTATGTTCTTTAGATATCCAGATTTTTGACAAGCAGCATTTACTTTCCAAGGGGTTTTGAAACCATTTTGAGTGTCTGCAAGTTGAGAGGTAGTGTCAAGTAAATAACTAGTTGAATAAAACGTGCATATGCCTCATCTGCTGTATGTGTACTAACATTTCAAATTGACTAAAATAATGCTGAATGCTCAATGCTGAATGCTCCTTAGATATGTGTGACATTACCATGCAGTAAATACCTTGTAGTCCACTTAACATGTATATATATATATATATATATATATATATATATATATATATATATATATATATATAGTGTTATCTAGTATATTGTATTGCTAGCTCATGTTTTTTTCCTTGGGTCTCTTCTGAAAAGGGGATTTGTCCAGACTTTCCAGGAAACTAAAGGCTAATAAATTAATAAATAAGCAAACACACATTGGCAAACATTAGCAAAAAAGTGAAAATATCTCTTCTGTAGTTAAGCTGCCTAATACAAGTGTATTGCTGTAAGGGTGATGTATTTCAAAAGTAATATCGCTGAAGGAATAACTTTACCTGTAAGTATACAATGACATACATTTGTACACATCCCTGCATTTGGAAAGGCAGGACAACCTCCTCTGGTACTGCAGAAAATTTTCTGCTGTAGATTTCCTGGGCTGAGTAAAAAAATAAAGGTAAAATTACTTCAAGGTTCACATTGGAATTGTTTTTATATACTGCAGAATATGAGGCAATGCACTGTAATAGAGCTTTCTGTGTTAGAACATGGTAGCAATACATAAAAATGGACTGCTTGTTCCTCTCTATGTCTTAAGCCAAGGACAAAGCATGAAAACCTTCATGGGATGACTCATTTCCTGGTCCTGATTTTAGAAAAATTAGTGAATACCAGTGAGGCAAGTATAAATTGGTGGAACATGCCAGTAAAACACAGAATGCCCTACTGCAAGTATCCTATGGAATCATTTGCATTTTCATCCAATTTATTTACCTACTTATGTGTGCTTCTATCTATCTGTTTAGCTGTCTGTCTGCCTATCTATCTATTCTTTAGTTTACATTTGTTTACTAGGATAGTCTTAGTTGACATGAGTTCCATTATCAATGGATGGCTAAGGAGGAAAGTTCCAGTTACAGTCATTTGAAAAGAAAATTAAAATTAACATTCCGTTAAAATTACCAAAACAGAACGTAAAGAAACTTCCAAGTTAATGTCAACATGCATGATCGCGAAGAGTTTCTTATGTTTTCCTTAAGTGAGACATTT